>NC_043961.1:13366764-13666764 GCF_902148855.1 Sphaeramia orbicularis | reverse complement strand
ACAGTTTTTTTTTTTTTGTTGTTGTTTTTTTGTATAAAGCTGTGAAACTGCAGAAGAGGATTAGGGCCACCAGGGAAAAAAAATTAAAAATGAAGGTCCAATATATTTTTTTAATTATTATTATCAGAATTCTGAGATTAAAGTCAGAATTCTAAGAGAGAAGTCAGAATTCTGAGAAAAAAGTTTGACTTTTTTTCTCTCAGAATCTTTAATCTCAGAAATCTGACCTTTTTCCTCATAGTTCTGATTTTAAAGTCAGAATTTTGAGTTTAAAGTTAGAATTCTGAGAAAAAAGTCAAACTTTGTCTCTTACCTATGATGCAACAGTTCTTTTTAGATGATTTTTTTTTTTTTAATTATGAAATGTCCTTTATGGTGGACAGTTTTTTTTTGTTTTTTTTTTTGTTTTTGTTTTTTTTTTGTATAAAGCTGTGAAACAAGTCAAACTTTTTCTCAGAATTTTGATTTTAATCTCAGAATAATAATTTAAATATATATTGGACCTTAATTTTTTTTTTCCAGCGGCCCTACTCATCTTCTGTAGTGAAACTCTTGTCCACAAACATAGACAGAAAACCAATAGCTGGTTCTTAGGAGGTTAACTTTATGAGATCACAGAGCAGTCCAAATTCTAAAACTAAAATGACCCTTTTTTCATTGTTTTGCTTAGGATCTATAGACACTGCCCCCATGTGGTTCGGAGAATATTGCCCTTGTAACCCTTTGGAAAGTGAGCTTCAACTATGGGTCCATAAATGTGGACATCATGCATGAAAGGGTAAATAATGAAAAAAAAAAAAATTCTCTCTCTATATATATATATCACACCTTTGAAATACTCAGATACAAGTAAAAATCCTGAATTTACTGGAATAAAAGTGTTAAAACTGTGAAAAGTAAAGGGTTTTTTGTCACTTACAAATGCCTAAATGCTATAGTTCATCAATCTGAAATCAATTTTGGACACTTTATATACTAGAGGATCATGAGTAGTCCAGTACTGTACCATAGCATTAAAGCATATCATATGTTTTTTTTATATATCAGCAGTGGAGTAAAAGTACTGTACATTAAATCCCAGTGAAATGTAAGGGAGTAAAGTAGCATAAAATGGAAATACTTAAAGGTGGAATATATATTTAACAGATGTTATATTAGAATAAATCCTTTCCTTATCCCTGTGTTTGATAATTGGTCCTATTTTAGTACAAATCCTCTTTTTTATCCACTTGTGTTTGTCCTGTTTCAGTTCTTGCGTTACACTGTTAATACAAACTCAGACTATTTCAGATTACAGGCCTTCTAGTGTTTATTTTAAGGAGGAACATTTGTACTTTACTGCATGTTACAGCAAAATACGGTTTTAAGTCTATGCACATCACACCCACAGCGACTGAAACCATCCAGTAATAGTTTATATAAGTGTTCCAGAAGAAGAAAGTGTTGAAAATAGAATGTGTTTATTTTGTTTCTTTCCGAAATTAAAGTGCTATAAGTGAACTTGTGTTTTTCAGCTTAAATTTAACCATTAAAGACCAACAACTATTTTTGTGGCAACTTCCAAATGATTTTTTTTTCTTTACTAAGTGATTTTTCATCATTTATTATTTTATCATTTGCTGTATTTCACACTTCTCAGGAAAAATGTGGTGTTTTTCTTTTTTTCTGCATAATTTATTGACCATGTAAACATTCATATATTAGTATTAGTAATTTATATTAGAGTAAAGAAAACTGGAGAAAAAGTGTCTTTTTCAGCAAAATACATCATTAATTGAACATAAAAAGCGTCTACAACCACTTTCATGGGTTTTACTAGTGATTTCTACATTAATTATAGAGAACGTCCAACTGCATTTTACCTGAATTATTTACATGTATTGATAGGATTAATAGATCATCAGATATTAAACATTTTAGATCAGTAGATGCATTTAGTCTGTGTTCAGTGTATATTCTTTGTGATCTCTCACTTTTAAAGCATTTTGGACTTTTAAATAAACAATTACTTATTTATATTTAGCTGTACATTACATTATTATCATATTTTTCCATGCTTTTCTTCCTCACACCATTGCACAGTAAAAAAAAAAGTGTCCATTTAACTCTTTGAGAGATGAATTTAATTCTGTTTCAGATAACATTTGATCCAACTCAAAAATTAGAGTAAAATTTACTCTAGTCTAGTCTACTCAGTGTCAAATTTTCAGAGTTAATTCGACTCAATTCAGTGTAAGCATTATCAGTGAATTGTGTAAAAATATTTAACACTGTGGTGTTTTCACACTATTAAGAGTAATATGATTGCACTTTATAAAGCTGTTTTTACTCAAAATTTAATTTAAAAATGACTCTTTAGTGTTTAAATTTTTTCTGCAGTGTTATTTTCTTCATCAGAAACTTTTTTCTATGAAAATAACCAAATGAAATTAAAAGTACAATTTATCACACTACAATATGAATCCAATGACAATAATATAGATGTTAAAGAGAGATGGGAACTGGAAGCAAATGTATTATAACGAATGATGATTGGGAAGAAACGTTCAAATCTGGACACAAACTAACTAACAGTCCAACATGGAGGGAGTTTGAATGGAAAGTGAAGATGCGTTACTTTAACACTCCATTTGTCACTGCAAAATAAAACATCAGATTTATGTTGGAGGAATTGTGGAATGGTGGGTGACTTCACTCATATTTTGGGATTGCCCACAGATCAAAGATTTTTGGAAGTGTGTGAAAACAGAAATAAAAAGATTTCTTGGTATTGACCTACATCTTGATTTAACCCTGTATATACTTGGAATATTACCTGAAGATCTGATAGACAGAGATTGTAGCTTTTTATTGAAAGTCTTACTCATAATAGCAAAGAAAATGATCACAATTAACTGGCTGAAACCACACCCCCAACATAACGCAATGGATAGACAAAGTAAAAAAGGTTGTTATTATGGAAAAAAACTACTGCAAGGTTACAACTGAAACTAGAAAAATTTGAGAAAAGATGGAAACCAATAATTCAAGTGATACAAGAGCTCTAATTACCTCTTTGTTTTTAATATTGCTTTTTTTTGTGTGTCACTCAATTATTTTATTCTATTTCTTTTCCTCAGTAGCACCTGTTTTGGTTTTGCAAATACATTTATTTGTGCTGGTGGAATATTAGAAGTCAGATTTCAAGAATGTTGTTGGTATCTGTGTAAAATATATATGACCTTGACATGTTTTTGACCTATATGTAAAAGGCGTAGTATAAGTAGTTATGAGTGAAAGTAATGTGATATGGATCGAGTGATTTATAGACTGAGGCTGGTGTGATTTTTGTACATCTCCATGTGTTTTATATGGGTGGAATAAATAAAAAGTTCAAAAAAAAAAAAAGTACAATTTATCTACACTGGCAGCATTGTACCCGTGGTGCCATTGTATGATAGCATGAGAGGCTTAAAGTACCCAGCATACCTTACAACATTTGAATACGGACAGAAAAGTGTGCCTAGTAGATAGTCAGGTAATGTTTCTATTCATTTGGCGAGTTTGGTGGTGATCGGGCCTGTGAAGGCTGAGGAAAACCCGTACAAACGCCCTCCTGTGCTGCAAAATCAATCAAGCGGACATCGATGGGACGCCAGGCGGACTGATACAGAACATGCATTATACAGTAGGATAGGATTTGATGCCCCCCCACCCCTGCTGCCTCACCTTGCCATCACAGCACTGTTGCCACTTTTTTTTTCCCCTCTACATCTCTTCTTTCTTAGTCTCTTTGAATCCCTGCTGGAAGTAAAGTACAAGTACATACAAACTGTACTCCAGCGCAGTACTTGGTAAAAGTCTAAGGTGAATTCCAAACCCACATATCTGCAAATGCTGTTTGGAGCTGCAGGTCTGGTCGCAGCATTTCCATCCAGTCTGTCCTGATCCTTCACTCACAGTTTAGGTTGGAGGACCTGGATTAAGTCTTATCTCCAGAGGGACGGGGGTCTGGGTTTGGGCCGGACCCAACATGGCCTCGTCTGAAGCCCCCCCCGCTGCTGTTGTCACTTCATGGAAAACATTCCTACAGTAACCGTTCCCATCCACGGCAGATATCGTATCTGTTTGGATCATAAACCCCCCCCCCCCCCCCCCAACCTCAGTGTGTCATTCTGACTCCTGCTCTGTATGAAAACAACCATGTCTCTGTTTTTACTGTATGTGGAATGGAGTTACCTACCAGCGACCTTACCCCCCCTTGTCTGAACATGTAAAATGTTGGGATGTTGGGATTCGAACCCCAGTCTCATGCATCCTAGATGTTATTCACTGAGCTATCTGTCCACATGTACCATGAACTGTAAATATGTGCACCCCAAGGCTCTAGCTCTTATATTGGGGGCAGGGTCTACTGCACACATGACATTTATCATGAGCGTCTACACGGTAAAGGGAGGTAAAAGTAAACTGAAGTGTAATCACGAAGAGACAACTGTCTAATCAAGCAGCATTTGGGTCTGCATGAAATGAAATCTATCTATCTATCTATCTATCTATCTATCTATCTATCTATCTATCTATCTATCTATCTATCTATCTATCTATCTATCTATCTATCTATCTATCGTTTAATAATCACAGGATAAAAGTTAAAATAAGGTGATAACAGTAATAGTAATTTATAATAATAATAACAGTAATATAATAACAACAACAATAATAATAATAATAATAATAATAATATAAGAAGAAGAAGAAAAAGAAGAGGAAGAAAAAGAAGAAGAATACTTGAATTTCCCTCGGGATTACTTAAGTATCTATCTATCTATCTATCTATCTATCTATCTATCTATCTATCTATCTATCTATCTATCTATCTATCTATCTATCTATCTATCTATCTATCTATCTATCTATCTATCTATCTATCTATCTATCTATCATCTACCTACCTACCAAGGTTATTATTGTTAACGAAAACTAACGAAATGACGAAAACTAGAATTGAAAAAACATTTTTGTTAACTGAAATAAAAAAAACTATAATTAAAACAAAAAACAATAACTAACTGAAATGGTATTGTGTGCTTACAAAACTAACTAAAACGTATAAAAATGATGGATAAAATTCCTTTCGTTTTCATCTGTCAATGTCCTGTCTGGGATTTATTTGAATACAACAGCGAGGAAGATACAAGACACGACAAAACTAAAACTAATACTGAAACTAAACTAAAACTAAGCATTTAGAAAAAAAAAAGAAAACTAATAAAAATTACCAAACCTGCTTTAAAAACAAATTAAAACTAACTGAATAAGAGGAAAAAAAGTCAAAACTAAATAAAACTAAACTATAATGAAAAATCCCAAACTATTATAACCTTGCTACCTTTCTTTCTTTCTTTCTTTCTTTCTTTCTTTCTTTCTTTCTTTCTTTCTTTCTTTCTTTCTCTCTATTCATAGAACTGCATGGACTGAATAGTAAATATCTTGAAAACACCCAGTGATTGAATGAATCACACACAGTTGTCAAACGTCGGCCTATACCTCTACCATATCTTGTTTCTAATTCTAAATTATTTGGAATGTAATGAAAGTCAATGCCATACCTTATTAAAGCCAACTCTGCTTTGGTGACATGGTCCATGCTCATTTTTAAAGGGGTCATATTTTGCTAAACCCACTTTTATTAGTCTTTGGTTCATTTATTTGTGTATTTGGACCCTAATAGTTCATAAAGTTTGAATTTGAACCCTCCAGGTGCTGCAAAGCTATCTTTCTATTCATTTTGGCAAAAATCAAGTGGATTTCTACAACCTGTTTCAAATCCTGCTTAATTTGTTGCATCTATAACTTGTTACATCACGACATTTGCACATATAAGGTCAAGACTTTCAACGAACATTTCTTAGAGTGCGACATAATTGTTTAGCGGTTGTAGTAAAAACGGAAAATATGTCCAAACTTCGATCTGATTACCTAAAATGTTCAGTTGTTGGTTGAACAGGACAGAGCAGCACAGCCAACAACCTGCAAGGGGCGGGGCCTGAAGTGGCTCATTTGCGTTAAAACCTGACCATATTTTCAGGGGAAAAACGCCTAAAAAGACATACCCAAAGTAAATGAAGAATTACTTCACAATAATAAGGTTCATATGGATGTTCTTGGTGTCTATGGACATTTAGAGACCTCACAGAATCTATTCCCATTGTCTAAAATATTGTATCTATTACTATGCCTGAGTAAACTGTAACAAACTAAAAGAGAAATTAGAATTTTTTATCCTCGCCTGTTTTTTTTTCGGCTGGACTGACGATATGCATAAATTAATTGTTCGTGTTGGAGATTTTTAATAGCGTATATTTCACCCCACAAAGATTAAAAATCATGTTTGAACATTAAAGTTTGAACTAAAATACACTTTTGATGTACTTTTATTAACATTAGGGTCTAAACTTTGAGCAAAAGTTGAAAAAAACATCCATTGTCCTGATTTATTATATTTTTATAGTAGATGAATATTAACCCTTTCATGCACGAATTATGAGAACCTTAATCAAAATTTTTTCCTGAGTGTTTTTATTCCTCTTTAGGCATGAAAAAAAACCAATGCGATTAAAAATTTTCTCCTGAAAAATAAATAATAATAGTTTTTAAAAAATAACAATAATAATTTTTAAAAAAATTAAAAAATACACTAAAAATAATAATGAAAAAAAAAAAATTCTTATGAACCTATTTTTCATGAAGTTGCAAAAATGTCCACTCAGCTGCACACCACACGTTTAATTATTAACGCACAAAAACATGTATTTACTGATAAATTGTGAGAAAACTATGGGGAGGGCTTGTGATTCTGGGGATTTATGCTCAGGAGAGATCTACATAATGTTACCAGTTCATGCCAAAAAAGATATGTAGTGTCTTAAAACTTTAATAAAGATATGTGTAAAAAACAACAACAACAACAACGAAAAGAACAATAAAATCCATGAATATACAAGAGAACAGCTTTAGAATAGCTGTCCACTGTAGTGACCAGTGTGCATGAAAGGGTTAATATAATTTTTTAGCCCTATGGGCCCACCCACGGGCTGATAGGGCTAAAGGGGTTATTAAAGGGCCAGTGTTCAAAACCACCTTTCTGGTGTCATTACTCAGAAATAGGGTTGAAGATGGACCTGTGGAGTTGAATTAATGAAGAATTCAGACCCAAGCAGAGCATTTACAGTTTATGTAGACCACAGGGAAATGTTTGAAATGTATAATTCCATTAAAAAAAGCTAAATATCACTGTTTTAAATCCTCCCGGCGCGGGGGTCACACATGCAATACGTGATCAAAACATCACACCTTGGTTGCGGAACAAGAGGTGTTCCTTCTACGTAGTATTCTACCTTTATCATAGCTCTGTTACTACCTCCAGAGGTGTTACAGAGGTGGGACCAAATGATCCACCATTTTATTGACACAGATTTCGTTCCGGAATAAAGGTGAAATATTCCTGTAACACAAATGCTGTGTAAAAAGGGCTTATGTTTGCATGTGTAGTTTAGATTCTCTAAAACTATGATTCTCCCCAAACCTTAGTATCCATAAAAACAACCATATCTGTGTTTTTACAGTTTGTGTATTTATTCTTACTCCATTTTGAGAGCAAACATTTCTCCGACTGAAACAGACCAAACAATGGACTCTCACAGTAAACAGCGATACAGACACACACCGGGTGTTTGTTCTCGGACTGAAATAATAAACACACTTTGGCCCGGAGGTCGAAGAACACCACAGGGAGGTTGCCGGTTTGATTCTGCCCCTCTGATCACTATATTCCACTACACCGTGCCTTTTAAATACCCGGAAATAAAGGGATTTTAAAGCTAAATGATGCCTCGAGGTGTATAAATTTTATAGGCGTACGGTGTCATGCACAGCTGATGCGCATCACACGGATAAAAACATTCGATTTACTTTGTCAAAACTCAACGAGGAGGCAGGAGATAAAGCGAACAGCAGTCCTTTCTCTGCCTGGTTTCGTTCATTCATTTTCCACATCTGTTTAAACATTTTATGATACACCATTTATAAGAACATTAACCCTTTCATGCACAGTGTTCACTCCAGTGGACAGTTCTTCTCCAGCTGTTGTCTTGTATATTCATGGATTTTGTTGTTTGTTTTGTTGTTTGTGGACACTGACGCACCATCCCATACACTGACATTCATACTATTACTGTAACTTTGCTGTTCTTGATAAGCCTGATCTAGAGTAACATGTTTAAGTGTAAATCAAGTGCTTGTTATTGTTATAAGTCTGTAATTGACAATTTGGGTTTTTTTTTTTTTTTTAAGTTTTTTTTTTTTTTTTTCATGTAGAAATGATAAGTTACTACTCAAAAATCACCAAATTCACCCAAAAATTACCCTAAAACCAACTAAAAATGACTCAAAAACCACCTATAAATCAGCCAAAAATGACCCCAAAACCACCTAAAAATCATGCAATAAACCACCTGAAAATCACCCAAAAATTACCCAAAAACCACCTCAAAATCACTCCAAAATGACCTCAAAACCACCTAAAAATTAGTCAAAAAAACCACCAAAAAACCACCCAAAAATGACCCCAAAACCACCTAAAAATTACTCCAAAAAAACCACCTAAAAACCACCCAAAAATTACCCCAAAACCACCTAAAAATTACTCAAAAAAAAAAACCCACCTAAAAACCACCCAAAAATGACCCCAAAACCACCTAAAAATTACTCAAAAAAACCCACCTAAAAACCACCCAAAAATGACCCAAAAACACCTAAAAACCACGTAAACACCACCTAAAAGTCATGCTATAAACCACCCAAAAATTACCCAAAAACCACCTCAAAATCACTCCAAAATGACCTCAAAACCACCTAAAAATTAGTCAAAAACCACCTTTTTTTTTTTTGCATATTATCTCCATGAAGTGAGTACTGACTGGTAATTAGCATGTTCAAATGTGAGAAAACTTCAGATTAGTAGCATTAAAAATGTCTGCTAAAGGTTCATACTGTCTTCCACATATAATTTTTGTAGATAATTCATTAATCAGACAAACTAGTAAAGCAGGTAACCAAACAACTACCCCTGTCTGACAAAAGAATTACCAAGAATAAGCATTCGAAATGTTTTTATTTCATAGTTTTCACACAGTATATCAGTAAATACATGTTTCTTTGCTTCAACAATGAAATGCATGGTGTCCAGCTGAGTGGAGATTTTTGCAACTCCATGAAAAAAAGGTTCATAAGAAAATTTTCTTTAGGCATGTTTTTTTTTTCATGCCTAAAGAGGAATAAAAGAACTCAGGAAAAAAAAAAATCTTGATTAAGGTTCTCATAATTCATGCATGAAAGGGTTAAAGGTTATTTGAAAAAAGTTCTAGCTGCCATTTTTAAGTATACCTGCTACGGAGACATATGTGATCATAATGTAAGTACGAACCAGCTTGTGTATACACTACAAGGACCTCTGACTTTTTCTGCAATCACCAAATTCACCCAAAAATTACCCTGAAACCAATTAAAAATGACTCAAAAACCACCTATAAATCAGCCAAAAATGACCCCAAAACCACCTAAAAATTACTAAAAAAAACCCACCTAAAAACCACCCAAAAATGACCCAAAAAACACCTAAAAACCATGTAAACACCACCTAAAAATCATGCAATAAACCACCTAAAAATCACCCAAAAATTACCCAAAAACCACCTCAAAATCACTCCAAAATGACCTCAAAACCACCTAAAAATTAGTCAAAAAAAACCACCTAAAAACCACCCAAAAATGACCCCAAAACCACCTAAAAATTACTCCAAAAAAACCACCTAAAAACCACCCAAAAATTACCCCAAAACCACCTAAAAATTACTCAAAAAAAAACCCCACCTAAAAACCACCCAAAAATTACCCCAAAACCACCTAAAAATTACTCAAAAAAACCCCACCTAAAAACCACCCAAAAATGACCCAAAAAACACCTAAAAACCACATAAACACCACCTAAAAATCATGCAATAAACCACCTAAAAACCACCCAAAAATGACCCCAAAACCACCTAAAAATTAGTCATAAAAACCACCCAAAAATGACCCCAAAACCACCTAAAAATTACTCAAAAAAAAACCCACCTAAAAATCACCCAAAAATTACCCAAAAACCACCTCAAAATCACTCCAAAATGACCTCAAAACCACCTAAAAATTAGTCAAAAACCACCTTTTTTTTTTTTTTTTTGCATATTATCTCCATGAAGTGAGTACTGACTGGTAATTAGCATGTTCAAATGTGAGAAAACTTCAGATTAGTAGCATTAAAAATGTCTGCTAAAGGTTCATACTGTCTTCCACATTTAATTTTTGTAGATAATTCATTAATCAGACAAACTAGTAAAGCAGGTAAACAAACAACTACCCCTGTCTGACAAAAGAATTACCTAGAATAAGCATTCGAAATGTTTTTATTTCATAGTTTTCACACGGTATATCAGTAAATACATGTTTCTTTGCTTCAACAATGAAATGCATGGTGTCCAGCTGAGTGGAGATTTTTGCAACTCCATGAAAAAAAGGTTCATAAGAAAATTTTCTTTAGGCATGTTTTTTTTTTTCATGCCTAAAGAGGAATAAAAGAACTCAGGAAAAAAAAATCTTGATTAAGGTTCTCATAATTCATGCATGAAAGGGTTAAAGGTTATTTGAAAAAAGTTCTAGCCGCCATCTTTAACCCTCCAGTATCCGGGTGCGCCTTTTAGGCACACTTTGCACTTCATTTTAAAAAACTTAATATTATTTTTCACAATTTAAATAAGGTTAGAATTCAAAAGTTGTTCATTTTTGCATGATCTTTGAAATTCTGGCCACCAACTAAAATTTTCACATTGTGAACAAAAGAAAATTACAAGACTAGCATCTGTCTCCCAAGTGTGCCTAAAACGCACTATTTCTTCCATTTGATATGTATGATTAGGGCTGACCTTGATTTACAAAAATAAAATAAAATCAGAGCAGAAAAATAAATCAATATATAATATTTAATTGTTGGATTTATAGGTGTGCATTTTTGGCACACTTGGTGACAGATGCTAGTATTTTTGAACATTTGACCTAGCGCCAAAAATAATAATGCAAATTAACCAATGTTGGAGTTAATCAGTGACATAAGCGTCTTTGAGTACTTAGAAAAGTGCTATATAAAACTGATGTATTATTATTATTATTATTATTATTATTATTATTATTATTATATGCCAGGATGAAAAAAATCAAATAATATGTGATTAACTTTTTATGTAGTATATTGAAAAAAAATATTTTTTTGAGTTTTTGCATCCAAAAAAATGGTTTGTTTACATTACAAACACGGCATTGAAAGGGTTAAAAAATGTGACAATTATTGAGTATTTGGTATTTTTATTTACGACTCAAGTTGATGAAATAGAAAAAAAGTGTAAAAGAATTAAAAACAAACTGTATGATTTTTTTTTTTTTACATTATTCCACAAGTGTGCCAAAAAAGCACACTTGGTGCTTAGTAAGGGCCTTACTGGACGGGATACCGGAGGGTTAAGGTTCTCATAATTCATGCATGAAAGGGTTAAAGGTTATTTGAAAGAAGTTCTAGCCGCCATCTTTAAGTATACCTGCTACGGAGACATATGTGATCATAATGTAAGTACGAACCAGCTTGTGTATACACTACAAGGACCTTTGACGTTTTCTGCACGGGGAGTTGAACCTCCACTCGGTCTAAGACATCCCATAACATCAGTGTAGGATTACCGCACAGCTCCGACTCTCTCTGTCACACTTTGTCCATGAAGTCTTTGAAAAGCCCTTGTTTTTAGTTCTGGATAATGCACATATGGAAAGGTTTTATTGAGCATGGCATTGCATAAAACTGGATTTCCGCAAGAGAGGCAACCAGTAAGAATGGGTATCTAATCAAGGCAGGGTCAGAACCGACAGCCGCTGTGTGTACTGGCAGCAGAAGTGAAGGAAAGCTGCTTCTTCTGCTTCTACTTCACTGAGCACATACTGTGTAGAGTTTCAGTGACACACTCGCAGATACAGGCAGTGCTATAGGGCCTCCTGCTGGGCCTGAAAATGTGCTCAAATCCAAGTCATGGAGTGGAAAAGCACAGTAATATCATGGCTTGTTTGCAGTAAGAGCCGTCTTGAAACACAAACACGACAGAGCTGCCTCAAATATTCACATCCATTACCACACACCATGATCCTGGGTTAGTTTTTCATTTTCACTTTTTTTTTTTTTTTTTACTTTTATCTCATCTCCTCGTCACTCACAGTGTGTTGAAACTTGTGTCTCGCTTGTGGTTGTACTAGTAATGTCCTTCCAAAGTTACCTGTTTTCACAAGTGTCGTGCATGCCTGAACGCTCACCCACCGTGTTGTAAATATCTAACTGTCAAGTCACCTTGTCTTACATTTATGTGTGCAGCCAAATGGAATTTGTCAGTGTGTCATTTAGGAATAATAAGGTGGGGGATCTGCATTTCTGAGCTCCTTAAATCTACTTATTCTGCATTTAACACAAGTAAGTAAGGAAGTAACTTTTATTTATGGAGCACTTTTCACAGACAGAGTCCCAAAGAGCTTTACAGTGCAAAATACAAGTAAAATAGCATTAAAAATACAATTAAAATGCGATAAATACATAAAGTGCAATCGGTTGTAGCAGCCCTGAGTCAGTTTGGTATTAATATGCTTGCTTGAACACGAGTGTCTTAAGATGTTTTTAAAAGTTTAAGAGTCCATGGACTGTAGTAAACACTGAATATTTTGCACTGGCTCATGTTGAAATGTACTTATGCACTTTATCATTCTGTTTATTTATCCGTAGCACTTACATCTGCATACGACACAGTACATAGTGTAAATCAAGGCTGAACGATATAGACAAAATTTCATATCTCGATATTCATGCCAGATATATCGATACGATATGACTACAGGTTCGGTGAAAACCAAGCATTTTTCAGAAAAACACAAACATCATAATACAAAAGAATGTGGAAAGTGCAGTTTTATTTATAAGAACTAACTGCCAGTCATCAACATTAACATAAAGTACAAATAGATAAATTACAAATCAAACATTTTACTGCAGAAAATGTTTTTTTTTTACCGCAGAAATCTATATCGTTTATATCGTTGCTTTTTCAATATTAATATCTTGAATGTTCATATCTAGATATAGATACCATAACAATATATCTTTCAGCCCTAGTGTAAATATTATTAATACTGTATATTCTGTGCTGCCTACACTGCTGCTAGTGCATCTCTGGCTAGATGCTAAATTGTATTTTGTTGCCATGTACATATACATATGTAATGGCAATAAATTGAGCCTGAATCTCAATGAAAAATTAAAAAAAGAAAAATGGGGAAAAGAAGAGTTCTCTATGTTTGTATGTGTAGTTTAGATTGTCCAAAAACCATGATTCTACTTAAATTTTCCTCCTGACACCCAGAAATACTATTTATCCTCTGTGTTGGACAAGAGTTTCGCAGCTTTACTTGAAAAAAAACAAACAAACAACAAAAACAAAAACAAACACTGTCCACTGCAAATGACATTCCATAAAAAATGTATCTGAAAAAACAAAAACAAAAACCTGTTGCATCATGTTGCTTCCAATCAAAGCAATTAAGGGGTGGGATTAAATAAGTTATACTTCCTCCCACTGCTTTTCGAATGTGCAAATGAAGTCATGTATATGTATAAGTTGTTGTTGTTGGGTTTTTTTTTTTTTTGTTTCTTCCATGACTTCTTACTACCTGTTTTATTTCTAAGGACTAAGTAAGATTACTTTGTCTTGTTGCATATTCAAAATAAACTAAATTTAAAAAAAAAATAAAATAAATAAATAAATAAATAAATAAATAAATAATAATAATAATAATAATGTAAAAAATCCCCAAAACTTGTATTTCCTGGGTCTCAGAAGGCTATGAGTGTTTAAACTGTGATGTGTATAAAACTGTAATATTTTGACAGAACACAGAGGGGCACATGCGCAGTCAGTAGAGTAGTTACGGTAGAAAATTCCTCCACACTTTCGCCCTAGGAATGGTAACTTCACAGACCGTCGGAAAGGCTGGCACCAGCTGTGAGAGCGTGAAGGACGTAACTTACAAAGAGTATGAAAAGAAGCTTAAAAGTTCATTTTTAGTGAGTATTTTTTTGGTAATAAGATGTTAGGATGAACTAGTCTGAGCTAAACCTGCCTGTTGTTGATTTAAACATATTTTTGTTTGTCGATTCGGAACTACAGGATAAACTTTGACTTCTTTTAAATCCTTTAAATTAATCTAAGTTGTATTATTTAGTGTATAGTTTTGATTCGGACGCTTCAAACTAAACTTTATTCACTTTTCACTTAAAATTCATCCGAGAAAGTTTTTCCAACTTTCCCCCGTCGCTTTATACGAGCGGTCTTTGAACGCATCAAAAGTCTCGGTCAATTAGTAGAGTTTAGTGAGTGGAGTCTGTAGTGCGTCTCAGAACCTCCACCAATGATCCGCTAAAACACCCCACAGCTCCGACTCAGATCTGCGGGGGTGGGGAGTCCACAAGTTTGGATTCGGACTTCTTCTTCTTCTTTTTTTTTTTTTTTCCCTTTTTTTTTTTTTTTTTTTTTTTTTTTTCATAAACAAAACTATGGGATTCGAGTTGGACCGCTTTAAGGGGACCGTGGACCCGGATTTTAAATGCAACTTGTGTAATAAAGTCCTGGAGGACCCTTTGACTACTCCGTGCGGTCATGTCTTCTGCTCCGGCTGCGTCCTTCCCTGGGTAGTCCAACAGAGCAGCTGCCCCGTCAAATGTCAACGGATCTCCGCCAAAGAGCTGAACCACGTCCTGCCTCTGAAAAACCTCATACTGAAGCTGGAGATTAAATGTGACAACCACACCAGAGGCTGCGATGCGGTGGTGAAGCTGCAGCATCTGGCCGAACACGCCGAGATGTGCGACTATTCCCCGGCCAAGTGTAGGAATAAAGGATGCGACTTGGAGCTCAACCTGCGGGACATGGACGCGCATATGCGGGAGACGTGCGAGCATAGGCCGATGGGGATGTGCGAGAGCGGCTGCGGGTTGATGCTCACCTTTAAGGAGCATAAGTTAAAGAGTCACTGCTGTCTCCGAGCCCTGAAGGCGCACAATGTAGCCCTGCAGAGCAAAATCATCAGCCTGGATAGAGAGTTCAAGAAGCAGACCATTAAAGCCAATAAGAGGGAGAAGGCTCTGCTGGCACAACTGTCTGCGGTGCACGGGGAGCTGCAGATGACAGCACTCAAGTATCAGAAGAAATTCACCGAGTACAGCGACAGAATCGACTCCCTCACCAAAACTGTGGCTTTCTCCTGCAAGGTAAGCACCAAACTTTTTTTTTTTTTTTTTTTACCCCCCACCCCCCACTCTTTCTTCTGTAATCCAGTCTGTCACCCACAGCTGCTTCAAGAAAACCAGTTTCATGGTTTTACTGGAAGGCCAACTTGAAGACTTTTAACCCATAAAGATCCAGAGATACTTTTGGGGCACTTCCACACTACTTTTTTAAAATCTGTATTTAGCTTTTTTTTTTTTTTTTTTTAACCTCCTAAGATCCAGCTATGGGTTTTCTGTTCATATTTGTGCACAAGTTTCACAACTTTATACAAAAAAAAAAAGAAAAGAAAAGTAAAGAAAAGTGTCCACCACAAAGGACATTCTGTAAAAATTTTAAAAACTGCATCTGAAAAAACTGTTGCATCATGATGTTTCCAATATAGGCACTTATTTAATTAAAAAAAAAAAAAACAAAAAAAAACAAGCTTGTACTTTGCTGACATTTCCTGGGTCTCAGGAGGTTAAGTGATTTATCATCATTTATTATTATATTATCCTCTGTATTTTCCAGTTCTTCTGGTATTTTCCTATATCCTCCTGAGACCCAGTAATGCATTATTGTCCTCTACAGGGGACAAGAGTCTGAAACCTTTACTTGAAAACAAACAAACAAACAAACAAACAAACACAAAACAAGGACCAAAATGCTGCCCACTGCAAAGGATATTCTATTTAAAAAATGTATGTGAAAAAACTGTTGCATCATGCTGTTTCCAATATAGGCACTTATTTAATTTAAAAAAAAAAAAAAAAAAAACTTGTACTTTGCTGACATTTCTGGGTCTTAGGAGGTTAAACTATATTTAACTTTTCTTAAGTGGTTTATCATCATTTATTATTATATTTACCTCCGCCAAGGAGGTTATGTTTTTGCCAGGGTTTGTTTGTTTGTTTGTTTGTTTGTTTGTCTGTCCGTTAGTGTGCAACATAACTCAAAAAGTTATGGACAGATTTTGATGAAATTTTCAGGGTTTGTTGGAAATGGGATAAGGAAGAAATGATTAAATTTTGGTGGTGATCGGGGGTGGGGGGGCCCACGGGGGAGCCCATTTCCAACAAACCCTGAAAATTTCATCAAAATCTGTCCATAACTTTTTGAGTTATGTTGCACACTAACGGACAGACAAACAGACAGACAAACAAACAAACAAACCCTGGCAAAAACATAACCTCCTTGGCGTGGGGGGGGGCCACAGGGGGGGCCACTGATCAGCCTTGGCGGAGGTCTGCGCTCTCCGTGTGCTTCTAGTGTCATCTGTATTTTGCAGTTTTTCTGATATTGTCCTATATCCCCCTGAGACCCAGCAATGCATTATTGTCCTCTACAGGGGACAAGAGTCTCAAACCTTTACTTGAAACAAACAAACAAACAAACACAAAACAAGGACAAAAACACTGCCCACTGCAAAGGATATTCTATTTAAAAAATGTACGTGAAAAAACTGTTGCATCATGCTGTTTCCAATATAGGCACTTATTTAATTAAAAAAAAAAGAAAAAAAACCTTGTACTTTGCTGACATTTCTGGGTCTTAGGAGGTTAAACTATATTTAACTTTTCTTAAGTGGTTTATCATCATTTATTATTATATTATCATCTGTATTTTGCAGTTTTTCTGGTATTTTCTATATCCTCCTGAGACCCAGCAGTGCATTATTGTCCTCTGCAGGGGACAAGAGTCTCAAACCTTTACTTGAAAACAAACAAACAAACAAACAAACAAACAAACAAACAAACACAAAACAAGGGCAAAAATGCTGCCCACTGCAAAGGATATTCTATTTAAAAGATTTACATGAAAAAACTGTTGCATCATGCCGTTTCCAATATAGGCACTTATTTAACATAACCAAAAAAAGCTTGTACTTTGCTGACATTTCCTGGGTCTTAGGAGGTTAAGTGATTTATCATCATTTATTATTATATTATCATCTGTATTTTGCAGTTTTTCAGTGAAAATCTGGTATTTTCCTGTATCCCCCTGAAACCCAGCAATGCATTATTGTCCTCTGCAGGGGACAAGAGTCTCAAACCTTTACTTGAAAACAAACAAACAAGCAAACAAACAAACAAACAAACACAAAACAAGGGCAAAAATGCTGCCCACTGCAAAGGATATTCTATTTAAAAGATTTACATGAAAAAACTGTTGCATCATGCTGTTTCCAATCAAGACAATTATTTAATATAGAGAAGCTGAATCCTTCCCTTTCCTGGGTCTAGGAGGATATTTAATTCACTAATCACACCATACCATACTAACTTTATTTATAAAGCACTTTAAGAACTTTACAGCTGGCCAAAATTCCATACATGAATCATAAAACAAGGAAATAAAGTAAAAACAGTGATAACACAGGTTGCAAAGCAGGCTAAGAACAACAAAATACAACCATCATAAAAACAAAGACCAGTTAAAATCTGATAAAAACAGCATAGGAAATATTTAAAAAATCACGATCATGTAAAAGCTCAGGTTAAAGTTGGAGGTTATTAGATCAGAACCAGAGAAAACTCAAGAAAAGGCGACTTTTGAAGCAAAATATGTCAACTCAGTGTAAAAAAACAAGCATCTCCATCCACTGTCATCGATCCAACTCCATGGGTTTTACTGGTGAATCAATGTTATAGAAGATGACGGTGTTTCCATGGTAACTACGGAGCCTCTGAGCGTCCAAATGGGTCATATCTGATGACCATGAAAAGATGACAAACTGTATTTTACACCAATTATTTACATGTATTGATAGGATTAAAGAATCAACAGGTATTAAACAGTTTAGATCAGTAGATGGTTTTAGTCACCGGTGGAGGTTTGGGTCTTTATGGGTAAGTGATTTATCACCATTTATTGTAATATTATCCTCTGTATTTTACATTTTTTAGGGGAAAATCATGTATTTTCTTATATTTAATTCCCTGATCATGTAGATGTTCATAAAAAGCACAGATTAAAAGTGAAGGTTATTATATCAGAAACAGAGAAAATTGGAAAAAAGTGGCTTTTTCTGCAAAATCTATCATTAACTGAACATAAACCCAGTGTGTCCATTCATGGGTTTTACTGGTGCATCAATGTTGTAGAAGATGACGGTGTTTCCACGGTAACTACAGAGCCTCTGAACGTCCAAATGGGTCATATCTGATCACCATGAAAAGATGACAAACTGTATTTTACACTAATTGTTGACATGTATTGATAGGATTAGTGGTTTTGAAGTTATTTAACATTTTAGATCAGTGGATGACTTTGGGTCTTTATGGGTTAAACACCTCAGACAAGATGTTGCATTCAGTTTCTGTTCTTATATGAGTTGTTTTTACATGTTGAAATCCAGTCAAATTCCACCTGAGATGTTCAAGGTTTTAGTTTCCTAGCCGGGGTTTGTTTCTGTGCTGTCTTTGCTTTGAGACATGGATGTCAGCTGTGCTCCTGACCAGCTGGCAGTCAGTGGGGGAGGGCCAAATATTTACTGCACTTCTGTACACAACAAGAGCCAGGTTCCACTTATATTGCCTCCTTGGAGCATGCTTGTTTGAGCCTCTCTGTCATCAGAGTTCACTCTTCAGTTCTTCTTTTCTCTGAGTCGTAGTCATAATAAGTCATGTTCACAGAGGCGGCTGAGACCAAACTGTCAGACGGTCCTCGAACTACTCACCAAAACTTTAACACTCTTAGACTGCAGGCAAAAGTGGCCCAAATCCGACTTTTTTACCTATATGTGACCAGTATCTGATCTGTTAAAGACAGTTTGAACAGCACAAATCTGACTTTTTTCAAATCCGACCCAGGCCACCTACCGTATATATGGGGTCCTAATTCCGATACTTATCCAATATTTTGCAATGCGACTTCAGTTTGAACGGCCAGGTTGCATTTATCCGATCTTTATGTCATTGAGATGTATGTCATCAGAGTTCACTCTTCAGTTCTTTTCCCTGAGTCGTAGTCATAATAAATCATGTTCACGGACGCAGCTGAGACCAAACTGTCAGACGGTCCTCGAACTACTCACCAAAACTTTAAAACTCTTAGACTGCAGGCAAAAGTGGCCCAAATCCGACTTTTTTACCTATATGTGACCAGTATCTGATCTGTTAAAGACAGTTTGAACAGCACAAATCCGACTTTTTTCAAATCCGACCCAGGCCACTTTCATACATGGTCCTAAATCTGATTCATATCTGATATTTTGCAATGCGACTTCAGTTTGAACGGCCTGGTCGCATTTATCCGACCTTTACGTCATTGAAATGTATGTCATCAGAGTTCACTCTTCAGTTCTTTTCCCTGAGTCGTAGTCATAATAAATCATGTTCACGGACGCAGCTGAGAGCAAACTGTCAGAGATGGTCCTCGAACTACTCACCAAAACTTTAAAACTCTTAGACTGCAGGCAAAAGTGGCCCAAATCCGACTTTTTTACCTGTATGTGACCAGTATCCGGTCTGTTAAAGACAGTTTGAACAGCACAAATCTGATTTTTTTTTCAAATCCAACCCAGGCCACTTTCATACATGGTCCTAAATCCGATATGTATCTGATATTTTGCAATGCGACTTCAGTTTGAATGGCCTGGTCGCATTTATCCGACCTTTACGTCATTGAAATGTGTGTCATCAGAGTTCACTCTTCAGTTCTTTTCCCTGAGTCGTAGTCATAATAAATCATGTTCACGGACGCAGCTGAGAGCAAACTGTCAGAGATGGTCCTTGAACTACTCACCAGAACTTTAAAACTCTTAGGCTACGTTCAAGACTGCAGGAAAATGTGGCTCAAATCTGATTTTTTACCCATATGTGACCTCTATCCAATCTGTTAAAGACAGTTTGAACAGCACAAATCCGACTTTTTTCAAATCTGACCCAGGCCACCTTCATATATGGTCCTAAATCCGATATGTATCTGATATTTTGCAATGCGACTTCAGTCTGAACGGCCAGGTTGCATTTATCCGATCTTTATGTCATTGAGATGTGTGTCATCAGAGTTCACTCTTCAGTTCTTTTCCCTGAGTCGTAGTCATAATAAATCATGTTCATGGACGCAGCTGAGACCAAACTGTCAGAGATGGTCCTCGAACTACTCACCAAAACTTTAACACTCTTAGACTGCAGGCAAAATGTGGCCCAAATCCGACTTTTTTACCTATATGTGACCAGTATCCGGTCTGTTAAAGACAGTTTGAACAGCACAAATCTGATTTTTTTTTTCAAATCCAACCCAGGCCACTTTCATGCATGGTCCTAAATCTGATTCATATCTGATATTTTGCAATGCGACTTCAGTTTGAATGGCCTGGTCGCATTTATCCGACCTTTACGTCATTGAAATGTGTGTCATCAGAGTTCACTCTTCAGTTCTTTTCCCTGAGTCGTAGTCATAATAAATCATGTTCACGGACGCAGCTGAGACCAAACTGTCAGAGATGGTCCTCGAACTACTCACCAAAACTTTAACACTCTTAGGCTATGTTCAAGACTGCAGGAAAATGTGGCTCAAATCTGATTTTTTTACCTATATGTGACCAGTGTCCGGTCTGGTAAAGACAGTTTGAACAGCACAAATCCGACTTTTTTCAAACCTTTCGTATGTGGTCCTAAATCTGATATGTATCTGATATTTTGCAATGCGACTTCAGTATGAATGGCAAGGTCGCATTTTTCCGACCTCATTGAAATGCGACAGACATCACAATTCTGCGTCCCAGGAGGAGGGGTAGTGGGAAAAATATATTTACTTCCATCAGGGTCACATTCAGTTCATATTAAAAACTGATAGAAGTTGCATTTAATGTGTAATATACACCAGCACACAAAAAAATCGGATTTCACCAAACAATCCGACTTGTGCATTAAGACCTGCTGTCTGAACGTAGCCTTATACTTCTTTATCGGGTGTTTGTGCAGGTCTTGAAAGTCTTAAAAAGTATGGGATTTTGAAGCACTGTTTTCCAGACCTTGAAAAGCCTGGAATTGAGTCTGAAAGTCTTTATAAAGTAAAAAGTTTCTGTCAGAGTTGAATTTTAGAGTCTGCTCAAAGGCATATAATCTTCTAAGATACGAAATACATGAGGAAAAAACATAAAAAACCTTGATATAATTTCACTAACCACTGGTTACTGGAATGATTCTAGTGAAACTTATTTGTGATATCCATACACTTTTGTGGTTTTTGTATGTTTTGAAAATGTTTCTGCAAGTATAAAAGTTTATAAAGTCAAGGTCTGGGGGAAAAAAAAGTAGCAGTTTTGAAAAAATCTGAAAAAGTCTGGAATTTTTATTTGGATAAAGAGCAAACACTCTGTCCCTGTCATATTCTTATACTTGTTTAATGGGTTGTACCTCATTGTAATGTTTAACCCTTTATAGTTCACTCATAGAAATACTCTGGAATCCAACATTTCTACTTTAGTGTGTTATTGGAGGACATAACCAGACTTTGTTACTTACCTCCACCAAGGAAAGGTGGTGATTGTGTTTTCATCTGGGTTTTTTTGTGGTTTTCATATGTTTCGAAAATGTTTCTGGAAGTGTAAAAGTTTATAAAGTCAAGGTCTTGGGGAAAAAAAAGTAGCAGTTTTGAAAAAGTCTGGCATTTTTATTTAGATGAAGAGCAAGTACCCTGTCATATTCTTATACTTGTTTAATGGGTTGTTTCTCATTGTAATGTTTAACCCTTTATAGTTCACTCATAGAAGTACTCTGGAATCCAAAATTTCTACTTTAGTGTTTTATTGGAGGACATGACCAGACTTTGTTGCCTTCGCCAAGGAAAGGCGGAGATTGTGTTTTCATCTGAGTTTGTGTGTCTGTCTGTGAGAAAGATAACTAAAAAGTTATGGACGGATTTGGATGAAATTTTCAGGAAATGTTGAGACTGGCACAAGGAACATATGATTACATTTTGGTGGTGATCAGGGGGGTGGACTGATCTGCCTTAGCGGAGGTCTGTGCTCTCTGAGTGCTTTTCCAGTTACTTTTGTGATTTTTTTTTTTTTTTTCAAAATGTTTTATTGTTTTGCAGAAAATCAGGGCCAATGAAGTTACCATATTTGGTTCCTTACCCATAAGTGGCCAAAAAAAAAAAAAAGTAAATGTAGAAAATACAGGCAAAACACATGTAAGGTAAAAGGAACATGTATTTTAGAACATTAGACCAGCATAAGTACTGATCCAGACACATGTCCACATCCACATTATCCCTTTGAACATCATTCCTTACATTAGTACCATTTATAGGGCACTCAGAGGAATACTCAAAATTCCAACATTAGTGTGTTATTGGAGGACATAACGAGACTTGATTACTTTTGAAAAAAATTTCAATGTTTTTTTATTTTTATGTAGAAAAATCAAGGTTAATGACGTTACAATAGTTGGTTCCTTATACATAAGTGCCAAAAATATATATATATCCAAGTAGTCTATATAAAAAATACAAGAAAAACATATTTAAAGTAAAATGAGCATGTATTTTAGAACATTAGACCCACATAAGTGCAGATCCAGACCCCTGTCCACATCCACATTCTCCCTTTGAACATCATTCCTTACACTAGTACCATTACTTCATGGTACCTAACAAAGCAGGTCCACTCACTGTTCATGCAGAGGTGGACCTTACAGACCCTGTAGACCACATTGGACCTGATAATGTTGACTCACTGTAACTGTTACTGTCACTGTCTAGCAATGTTTGTGGAAATAACCAAAAAAAAATAGTCCCTTGCCCGATAAAGGGTTAACTTCAAAACTCACTTCATTCCTAACAGGAGAGGGCATCTGCATTATACAACAGTTAAAAAAAAACAACAACAAAAACCCACAGATGACAATACAAATACATATGGTCAAGTGCTCATAGAGACTCACTGATCTGGACTCAGATAAAAATAAAATATAAGATAAATTAAGATACCAGGACAAATAAAATGGGTCTTTAAGTAAGAAAAACCTAAGTGTGAGGCCTGGTGTAATGAGAAGAAGGCATGTTTTATGACTCAAATCTAAAGCCTAATGCCTCCTGTAAAGACCAATTATCAACATCATAAAGGATGCAGGAGTTCATAGCTCAGATAATGAATTAAATTAGTGTATGGTGGCTGCACGGCTGCTCTGATCAGCACAGGGGAGTGGTCAAAACGTAATCGGCCTTAGGTATGAAAAAAAAGAAAAAGAACAAGAGCAGGAGATTTTGATTCCGTCTAATTTGCTCAGATTAGACACCCACCACTGACGCTGTTATGTAAGAAAATCCGGATGAATGGGCTCTTTATTGGATGTTGTGTTCTTTTAATTTTACACCTTTTTACTACCTCATTGGCTTCCACTCACACAGCTCAACATCTTGTTTAAGTGACACCTTTAACTGTAATTTTCGGTTTTCTTTTCTTTCCTGCTTGCTGATGTGTTCGTTATGTGCTCGGTTCCCAGTAAAATGTGTTCCGGTAGACTGGGAAATTGTGCATCAAACGCACCGATGCGAGGAAATGGTGAAATCGCTCATGCTGGTATTTTAAAAAAAAAGAAGCTTGCTGTGCCTGTACACACAGCTGGTTATCGTAGGTCATTTAAGAGTGGAAGCTCAGTATTAATGCAGATATTCTGTGCATTCAGGGTGTTTTCATTGACAAGAGGAGGATGGAGTTCAGATAAACCCTGAGATTAACCCTCAAAGACACCGCCTTCCTGACCCATAGGGAGTTAAAATGGAGTTCCTGGGCTTTTCCAGTGGAACCACATCTGTCTTATCTGAACTTTCAGAGGCTGTTTTGTGAATGTGTTTGAGCTGAAACAGTGAACTGCATGGATTTATCCTTATGTCTTAATTTGAGTGGATCAACAGCTGGAACTGTTTTAGGAAAGATTGTAGACAAAAGGTCATTGGGAAGTCATTTAGAAGTTTAACTTATGGAAGGAGGTGAAACTGAAGGAACTGGTCTCTTTAAAGGAGTGATATTTTGCTTCTTTTTTTTTTTTTTAAATGGAATTATGCATTTTCAAACATTTCCCTGTGGTCTACATAAACTGTAAATGCTCTGCTTGGGTCTGAATTCTTCATTAATTCAACTCCACAGGTCCATCTTCAACCCTATTTCTGAGTAATGACACCAGAAAGGTGGTTTTGAGTGCTGGCCCTTTAAATGCAAATGAGCCCCTTCAGGCCCATTTTCAGTATGGACTACAACTGCTGCTGATAAACAATTATGTTGTACTCGGAGAAATGTTTGTCGGAAGTCTTGACCTTATATGTATAAATGTTGTGACGTAGCTAGTGATGAAACATAACAAATCAAGCAGGAATTCAAACAGGTTGTAGAAATTCACTCAATTTTTGAATCTAAAGATAGCTTTGCAGCACCTGGAGGGTTCAAATTCAAACTTTATGAACTATTAGGGTCCAAATAGACAAATAAATGAACCAAAGACTAATAAAAGTGGGTTTAGCAAAATATGACCCCTTTAAGAAACACAAGTTTACAACTGAACAACACCTTCACCTTCACCAAGTAGTTACAGATGTAACAAATTAAGTAGAAATTAAAACGGGTTGTAGAAATCCAATTGATTTTTGCCAAAATGAATATAAAGATAACTTTGCAGCAACTTTTTACAACTATTAGGGTCCAAATACACAAATAAATGTACCAAAGACTAATAAAAGTGGGTTTAGCAAAGTATTACCCCTTTAATTAATAATACCTAAATGTAAATTTGGTCTCATTTGATCCATCCTAATGCACATAGCACCTAGAATTAGCGATTAGCATTAGCACTTAGCACATTAAGAGCAGTGACTATTTAGGTGTGAGGTGGAAGTGCTAACGCAGTACAACACCTTCAGTGGAAATGAAGTGTACTGGTACCCAATCGAGCCAAGTCGAGTAAAAATATTCTAGTAGATTTCAACATTTCAACAAATTAAGGAGGAATAAAAACAGGTTGTAGAAATCCACTCGATTTTTGCCAAAATGAATATAAAGATAGCTTTGCAGCAGCTGGAGGGTTCAAATTCAAACTTTTTGAATTATTAGCGTCCCCAAATACACAAATAAATGAACCAAAGACTAATAAAAGTGGGTTTAGCAAAGTATTACCCCTTTAATTAATAATCCCTAAATGTAAATTTGGTCTCATTTGATCCATCCTAATGCACATAGCACCTCGAATTAGCGATTAGCATTAGCACTTAGCACATTAGGAGCAGTGACTATTTAGCTGTGAGGTGGAAGTGCTAACGCAGTACAACACCTTCAGTGGAAATGAAGTGTACTGGTACCCAATCGAGCCAAGTCGAGTAAAAATATTCTAGTAGATTTCAACATTTCAACAAATTAAGGAGGAATAAAAACAGGTTGTAGAAATCCACTTGATTTTTGCCAAAATAAATATAAAGATAGCTTTGCAGCAGCTGGAGGGTTCAAATTCAAACTTTTTGAATTATTAGCGTCCCCAAATACACAAATAAATGAACCAAAGACTAATAAAAGTGGGTTTAGCAAAGTATTACCCCTTTAAATACCTTCAAAGTGATTCTAAATGGATGGGAAAAGGATAAATGATGGATGTTTTTATAAGTGATTGAACTGGATTCTGCTTTGAGATGCGTTTAAGGAACATTGTTGTTATACTTTTAGTACCTTTTACATTATTGATGATGTATATGTATGTTGTTAGTTTTAGTGTTTTATGTATGGTTTTAGAATGGACTTTTATTCTGTTTTATGTATATTTTTAGTATGGATGTATGCCTAGGATTTCTGTTTTGCAAATTTACTAAAGGTTCACAGTGTAAATACTATGATTTTACAGCAATTTTTCCATTAATATCTGGTTAATTCATCTATTCTTGTGGACCTTTTTCATTAACACCCACTAGCTTCTTCTTGAATCTACTTTTTAGGATTTTCCATCAGCTACCAGGTACTTTTTTGGTACCTGGGGTTCCGATGAGCTGAGTTGAGCCAGAAATGTGACGCCATGAGAATGTAGGCCATTAGCTGTGTTTACATGGACACAAATAACTGAATTATAAGCCTGACCGGAGCAAAAATGCTTCACGTAAACACACCGATAGGAAGATTCTGAACTATGAATACTCCTGCTGTTCAAAATTTCCTTCTGATTGAGGCCAGCGGGTTATGATCAAGTGTTGACCTGATTAGTATGCATGGAAACAGTAAAAATTATCTTTGTCCGTGTCTGTAGCATCAGCCATATTTCACAAAACTATTCCTGCTTTAACAACAGCTGGTGGAAGAGGAAAGTCACAAACACTTAGAGGGAGGAGAAATTAAAATCGACGGCAATAAAAAGTGAAATATACACATGTGGTGGTGTTTGTTTACATCAGAAGTCACTGCTGCTGCTTCTTCTGTTGTTGTTTCCAGAATGTCAGACAATTCTGTGCATGTCAGAATAATTTATCCCGTTCTGACGTGTTCGGATGATCCATGTAAAAGTACGTCATAATCGGGTCGGCTTTGTCAGGATCCGTGTAAACAATGAAGTTCTTACCTGAATTATGACCAAATTGAAGAGACTTTGCGTACGTAAACAGCTACTGAGTGGATGAGTCATGAGAGTGACTCCATGTCCATGTTTCTGCTGTTGTGTTTGTGTCGCATACAGATGATGTCATGGGAGTTTGGATCATCCTTGTTAGGATGACCTCTCCCACATTGAGGTGGTACTCAGCTGTAATGGAAAATGACTGAAATATAGTAGAGACGAGTAGAGGCGAGTACAGCTAAAACTACACAACAAACAAGAAGTTAAGGATATTTAAATTTTTTTTGGGCATTTTTTTTGTTGTTTTTGCCATTTGTAAATAAAACTATGTCTGGTCATTAAAAAATGTGTTTCAATTCAATTCACGCACAAAAAAAGTAAAAAGCGCTGTGCAAGAATCCCAACTGACAAACTGAAAAAAAATAGCCCAAAAATGAAAAACGTCCTTAACTTTTTTTTGTTAGTGTTGTTAGAGAAAGTTGTTAGCCTAATAGCATAACTGCTTAAGTCATATTTTTGGCCAAATTGTGATATCTGCATAAAACGAAGCAGCAGGGTTAGAATAGAATAGAATAGAATAGAATAGAATCCTATACATAAAAGGGAAGTGGACTCTGTCTCAGGAATCACATAAAATCCAGAAAGGGCTGACTACTGTAGTTTATCATACTTATGTAGTGTAATTTACAGTCTATAAGCCGCTACTTTTTTCACACGCTGTGAACCCACAGCTCAAACAATGATGCGGCTAATTTATGTTTCACGGGCTAACGATTTTATTTTGGTCTGGCTGTCGAAGAAGGAAATAGAGCTGCTGCACCTAAGCTTGGCATCAATGAATCAATGGTGGGATGTTGGAGACGGCAGCAAGAAGCGTGGGTGTGGCTTGTAGTCAGGTTCGGCCAATCGTCTGGAAAGTACGGTATTTTTGGTCAAGGAAGAGACTAGCGAAAATGGCAAGTTGATAGGACCAATATTTTGGAAGATATTAGTAATTTTGGAATACAATGGCCTCCCAATGGCCAGTCACGTTGCTATGACAGAATCATAGAATCATAGAATTGAAGTGGTTTACCTAGCAACAGATAAACAACAGGGTCATGTTGTCATGGTGTCAAATTTCATGTGCAGAAACAGACATGCCAGCTGAGAGGTTATTCAACCGAAAATACCAGTGGAATTTACCAAGAAAGGAAAGGAATGAACTGTATCAGAGGATCTAGAACCTATGGTTCTCCATGGGTCAACGCACAAATAGAATAGAATAGAATAGAATAGAATAGAAGAGAAGAGAAGAGAAGAGAAGAGAAGAGAAGAGAAGAGAAGAGAAGAGAAGAGAAGAGAAGAGAATTTCTGTAAAATAGCTTGAGTCTGGTTTAGACCAGCTCTATATGTAACGTTCCATGAGATAACTTTCATTATGATTTGTTGCTGTATAAATAAAATTGGATTGATTGGCTAGAATAGAATAGAATAGAATAGAATAGAATAGAATAGAATAGATCTTTATTGTCACTGTCACAGGAACAATGAAAATTCATTTAGCAGCAAAAACATTTAGTGCAAAAAAGGACTGTATAAAAAATATCACACAAAATATCACACAAATACTGAAAAAATGTAAGCAATGTCCAAAACTACAAGATAAAATATTAAATATACATGTACTGCTAAAGTACTACAACAAATGCTACTACAGTACTACAAAAACTACTGAAATATACAAAAAGCTATGGACGTTTTTAATTTTTGGGCTATTTTTTTCAGTTGGGATTCTTGCACAGCGCTTTTTACTTTTTTGTGTGTGAATTGAATGGAAACACATTGTTTTAATGACCAAACATAGTTATATTTACAAATGGCAAAAACAACAAAAAAAGACAAAAGAGAAATATCCTTAACTTTGTTTATAGTGTATATACAAGGATGTATATACAGGTAAGATTAAAAAAAAAGGTGCATGTGCTGTGAGTATTGCACTGAGGTAGGGTAACTATTGCACTGGATATTAGACTGGGGGTGATGGTTGTTCAGTCAGTGTGTTTGTTTGGGGTGGGGGGGGGCATATTTAACCACTTGTGGGTAAAAACTGTGCTTGAGTCTGTTTTGTTTCACAGATATCACAATTTGGCCAAAAATGTGACTTTAGCAATTATGCTATGAGGCTAACGAAGTGTAAACATGTGACTGGAGGTTCTCCTGGATCAGATAACCTTTGACACCTGATGCTGAGTGATTGTAAAGGTTTAAAAAAAAAATAGAAAAGCCAAATGCATCAGTACAGGTCATGTGCCACTAAGCTGTTCTAGGTCTCTGAGGGTTAAACACAAGACGCTTGAGTTTCCGGAAATAATCCAGAGCAGTTCATCATCAGTCGAAGTTGGTGGTTGGGGAAGCTTTTCTGATTTCACACACCCTCTTTCACCGAGTCTATTCGAGCGGAGATCAGGATTGTTTTGGTGCAGAACCTCAACGCACACATGACAGTATGCAACAGAGCGTCACCAGTGGGATTAGATGAGGGAGGCGGGCGACTCGCACAAACTGCTGGAGCCTCGTTGTGTTGTTACAGTTCACTTCTTATCAGATTTTATAAAATGTATGGCCTATAAAGCTTTTCATAGGGGATATTTGACTTGTCATATCACCAAAAGCCGAGCCGATGACACTATTTCATTAAATCAACTGCAGTAAACCAGCATGCGCTCTGTATGCATCACCTTAATGAAGCGTATCTGTTACTCACTGTTGTTTCTCGGCTCAAAACGTCCATGTTGAGAGCGGTGTATTGCGGATTTGTTGTGACATTTATTCCTCAAATCACTGTCAGCGAGGGAATACAGCCCCATCATTTCCTGCAATGGTTGATGGGTAACCTACTTTGTTGTTTTTTTTTTTTTTTTTTTTTTTTGCGTCTCTGGCTTTCGAATACCAGATAGAGCAGGGGTCTCAAACTCATTTTCTTTCAGGGGCTACATTCAGCTCGATATGATCTCAAGTGGGCCGGACCAGTAAAATAATAGCATAATAACCTATAAATAATGACAACTCCAAATTTTTGTTTTTGTTTTAGTGCAAAAAAAAAACAAAAACAAGTAATTTATGAAAATATTTACTTTTAGAAACTATCCAAAAAAATGTGAATAACGTGAAAAAAACAGAAATTTCTTAAGAAAAATAAGTGGTTGTTCATATTTGTTCAGATTATTCAAATGTTATTGTTATAGGATAGTTTGTAAATGTAAATATTTTCATGATTTATTGTTATTTTTTGCACTAAAATTTGAAGTTTGTATTATTTATAGGCATAATGTAATATTTTTTTCACATCAAAGCGAGAAGAAAATATAGAAGAAAATCTATTTTTTTATAGGTTATTATGCTGTTATTTTACTTGAGCTCTTATTTTTCTGTATGTGGAAGAAGAACTAAAATGAGTTCAGTAGCCTTGACTGTGGAACTTCTACAAACTGTCCCCAAAAAAATGTGAATAACCTGAAAAAACTGAAATTTCTTAAGAAAAATAAGTGCAATTTTAACAATATTCTGCCTCAACTTATCATTTTTACATGTGCATTATGGATTGGATCTATAAAGAAACTAAACACTTAGTAACAGGCCGAAAATTGTTAAAATTGTGCTTAATTTTCTTTAGACATTTCAGGTTGTTCATATTTGTTCAGGTTGTTCACATTTTACTGTTACAGGATAGTTTGTAAATGTAAATATTTTCATGATTTACTGTTATTTTTTGCACTAAAACAAAGACAAAAATTTGAAGTTTGTATTATTTATAGGCATAATGTAAAATTATTTTTCTCACATCAAAGCGAGAAGAAAATATGGAGTCATTATTTTTTGTGGGTTATTATGCTGTTATTTTACTGTAGATCATATTGGTCTGTATGTGGAACCGGAACTAAAATGAGTTCAACAGCCTTGACTGTGGAACTTTTAGCAACCATCCAAAAAAAAAAAGTGAATAACCTGAAAAAAATGAAATTTCTTAAGAAAAATAAGTGTACTTTTAACAGTATTCTGCCTCAACTTATCAATTCTACATGTGCATTATGGATCAGATCTACAAAGACACTAAACACTTAGTAACAGGCAGAAAATTGTTAAAATTGTGCTTAATTTTCTTTAGACATTTCAGTTTGTTCATATTTGTTCAGGTTAGTCACATTTTATTGTAACAGGATAGTTTGTAAATGTAAATATTTTCATGATTTAATGTTATTTTTTGCACTAAAACAAAGACAAACATTTGAAGTTTGTATTATTTATAGGCATAATGTAGTATTATTTTTTCCACATCAAAACGAGAAGAAAATATGGGAGAAAATCTATTTTTTGTAGGTTATTATGCTATTATTGTACTTTAGATCATATTGGTCTGTATGTGGAAACTGAACTAAAATGAGTTCAAGAGCCTTGACTGTGGAACTTTTAGAACCTATCCAAGAAAAATGTGAATAACCTGAAAAAAATGAAATTTCTCAAGAAAAATAAGTGTACTTTTTACAGTATTCTGCCTCAACTTATCATTTTTACATGTGCATTATAGATTGGATTTACTAAGACACTAAACACTCAGTAACAGGCAGAAAATTGTTAAATTTGTGCTTAATTTTCTTTAGACATTTCAGGTTGTTCATATTTGTTCAGATTATTGACATTTTATTGTTACAGGATAGTTTGTAAATGTAAATATTTTCATGATTCAATGTTATTTTTTGCACTAAAACAAAGACAAACATTTGAAGTTTGTATTATTTATAGGCATAATGTAGTATTATTTTTTCTACATCAAACCGAGAAGAAAATATGGAAGAAAATCTATTTTTTGTCAGTTATTATGCTGTTATTTTACTGTAGATCATATTGGTCTGTATGTGGAAACTGAACTAAAATGAGTTCAACAGCCTTGACTGTGGAACTTTTGCACTTTGCAAATTCATCCCACGGACCGGACTAGAACCTTCGGCGGGCCGTATTTGGCCCCCGGGCCGTATGTTTGAGCCCCTGAGATAGAAGATGAGAATTTTCCTCTTTTAATTCCCAGGCAGTGACATGACGGATGACCCCGGACAGGAAGTTTCCAGTCTGAGTCCTTGCGCTTTTTGAGTCTGTGAGCCGGAAAAGAGCAATAAAACAAAACTACAAACAAAGGCAGGATCAGATGAGTTCAGTTCTGCTTCTGGTTTCCTTCAGACTTGCTGGAATTGCTGTCACATTTGCCCATTTCTGCTTAGATCTCCGTTCTGAACCCAGCTCCTTTTTTAGGTCTAATGGATGACAGTGTTTGCGCTACTTGATACGATAAAGAGCATCTATCAAAATCACAAGACTTCAAACACGTCGGGCCTTCATTGAATTTAGTTAGGGTAATCAGGAGCTCAATCTGATTAGACTAATTGTGTTCTAATTTTAAAGCATGAATTGATGTGATAATTTAACTGTAATGTAACCCATTAGTTATCTCAAACACATGGGTGTCAACTGAACATGACAGAGATCACATTCATTAAAGCTCCTCAGAAGTAAAGAAGAGGAAGAAGGGGATTCTCTGAGAGGTTTTTAAATCTCATAGTAGGGCTGGGCGATATGGAAAAAAACCAAAAAAGCCATGTCATGATAATGTTTTTCATATCAGATGGTATCGATATGTATCACGATATAAATCAGAGAGAGAGAGAGAGACAGAGAGAGAAACAGAGAGACAGAGATAGACACAGAGAGACAGAGAGAGACACAGAGAGGGAGAGAGAGAGACACACACACAGAGAGAGAAACAGAGAGAGAGAGAGATAGACACAGAGAGAGACAGAGAGAGAGAGACACGGAGAGAGAGACAGAGAGGGAGAGACACACACACAGAGAGAGAGACACAGAGAGAGAGAGACACGGAGAGAGAGACAGAGAGACACAGAGAGGGACAGAGAGAGACACACACACAGAGAGAGAGAAACAGAGAGAGAGAGAGAGAGAGAGAGGGGGAGAGACACAGAGAGAGAGAGAGACACAGAGAGGGAGAGAGAGACTCACACACAGAGAGAGAGAAACAGAGAGAGAGACACGGAGAGAGAGGCAGAGAGAAACAGAGACAGAGAGAGAGAGAGAGAGAGATAGACACAGAGAGAGAGACACGGAGAGAGAGACAGAGAGGGAGAGACACACACACAGAGAGAGAGAAACAGAGAGAGAGAGAGAGACAGAGAGAGAGACAGAGAGACAGAGAGAGAGAGAGAGAGAGACACAGAGAGGGAGAGAGAGAGACACAGAGAGGGAGAGAGAGACACGGAGAGAGAGAGAGAGACACGGAGAGAGAGAGAGAGACACGGAGAGAGACAGAGAGAGAGAGAGAGAGACACGGAGAGAGACAGAGAGACAGAGAGAGAGAGAGACAGAGAGGGAGAGAGAGAGACACAGAGAGGGAGAGAGAGACACAGAGAGGGAGAGAGAGACACGGAGAGAGAGAGAGAGAGAGAGACACAGAGAGACACAGAGAGGGAGAGAGAGAGACACAGAGAGAGAGAGAGAAACAGAGAGAGAGAGACACGGAGAGAGAGAGAGACAGAAACACACAGAGAGAGAGAGACACGGAGAGAGAAAGAGAGAGAGACATAGAGAGAGAGAGAGACAGAGAGAGAGAGACAGAGACACACAGAGAGAGAGAGAGACAGAGAGAGAGAGAGACAGAAAGAGAGAGAGAGACAGAGAGAGAGAGAGAGGAGACACAGAGAGAGAGACACAGAGAGAGAGAGACATGGAAAGAGAAAGAGAGAGAGAGAGAGAGAGAGAGAGAGAGATGTAGTCTGGAGTTGAAAGTACTGTCGAGAAAGTGCGAGACAGATTCAATTATTGGAATCAAGGGAAAAAAAAAAGTCCTTCAAGAAAAAAACAATGCTTTTGGATATTTGACATAACATAAACACCATACCCACCCCATCCCTCCCCCCATCCTACCAATTCCCAGGTGATCGGTCGTATTTTCTCCAAACATTAGTGTGTGTGTGTGTGTGTTGTGTGCGTCAGCCTAACTTGTCGTGGCTCTAGCGTGATTGGTTCGGTGCGGTGCTACTTAATTATGATTGGCTGTTCTCACATCTGTCAAAACATGGACGAATGAATTCTATCGAAATTGTTTCGAACACGTCTCATATTTCTATCCAGGAAAAGTTATATCGTGATATATATCATTATTGTTTTATCACCCAGCCCTTTCTGATAATAAGAGTTCACATGCTGTAGTTTATGGAGATGTGGAAATACATAATGGTCCAATTGTGAGGCCAGTGAAGCTTCAGTGCAGAAGGATTTATGGTTTGTTGTTGTCATGTTTCCGCACTGTGGTGGGTCGAACAGACAGTGGGATTGAAAAGATGCAGCTGTAGATGGTTCTAGTCTGGTGTTGAAAGCACTGTCATAAGATTTATCCAACTACTTCTATGAAATGGTGAAAAATTTGGCGGAAAATTAATAGAGAAGATTAGGAAAATAGCAGATGGAAAATTGTTGTGCATTGAAATGGAGTGTTGGATCATGAGGCCGATGAAGAATCACATGTCTACTAGTTTAAAGTAAGAGGGAACATGTTTCTTGAGCTGTAAACGTACAGGCATGACTGTATGTGATAATACACATAAAAGTGACAAAAGATGTAAAAATCTGCATTTTATTGCTTCTGTTTGAGCCTTCCCTTCAGTATCATTTTAATATAACTTCAGTCCTGTGGGGTACCAGAGCCTAGACCGGTCTACCAATGGATGTGTCGTCAGTTTATCACAGTATGAACAGCCATTCACTCTCACATTCTCATCTATGGGTGATTTAGATTGACCAGTTAACCTCTTAATTAACCTATTAACTGCTGCTGGAATTGAACTCAGGCTATGAGGCTATAATGCTAACTACTGCACCACCGTATAGCACCTTTAGTCCGACTTAATATCATGAACTTCGCAGTGTCCTCAATGTCCTTGAATCGCATTGAGCCAAATGAATTTAATCCATTTTTCCAACTGATCAAAATGAAGCTTTTAAATGCTCTGTTTAGAACCACCAGACTCACACGAAGACAGAAGTTTTCCATTGACTCTCAAATTGTGCGACTATAAATTTCGCATAAGAATTTACTTAATGACAAGAGGTGTTTTTTTTGGGTGTAGCGCAATTGGTATATCACACAAAACTGCAATGGAAAGACCTTTTTCTGCAACTAGTCACATGAATAAAGATTTTTGTACAAAATCTATCTTCAACTGAACGTAAACCAAGTCTTTTTCCACAACTAGAGTCACATGAATAAAAAACCAAATTTTTCTACAAAATCTATCTTTAACTGAACGTAAACCAAGTCTTTTTCCACAACTAGAGTCACATGAATAAAAAACCAAATTTTTCTACAAAATCTATCTTTAACTGAACGTAAACCAAGTCTTTTTCTGCAACTAGTCACATGAATTAAAAAAAAAGAATTTTTCTACAAAATCTATCTTTAACTGAACATAAACCAAGTCTTTTTCCGCAAACTAGAGTCACATGAATAAAAAAAAAACTGATTTTTCTACAAAATCTATCTTTAACTGAACATAAACCCAGTGTGTCCATCCACTGTCATTGATCCAACTCAATGGGTTTTACTGGTGAATCAATGTTGTAGAAGATGACAGTGTTTCCATGGTAACAACAGAGCCTCTGAATGTCCAAATGGGTCACATCTGATGACCATGAAAAGACGAAAAACTGCATTTTACACCAATTATTTACATGTAGGAATAGATCTGTAAAGCTAAACGATATTTACGTTCGTCACCATGTTTATGGACTGACTTCTCGTGTTATCTCAAAATAATAAATAAACAAATCATTGCATTTGTGATTTAATGGAAAAACCGACTTTACGCACTTCTGTTTTTTTGACATTTAGTAAATATCGGTAAAGTTTTGCACAGATGTCCAATGGAAAAACTACTAGTGATTTGTCTTTGTAACACCACTGCCTCCATCTGAAATAACATGTTAAAACACTACAGTATCACATAAAACAGGCTTCAGAACAACTCCTTTTGTCTTGGAAATATGGTAGGTTTAAGAGCACTTCAGGGCTTTAGGAAAAGACTGCATGAAGGTGAGAAAAAGTGGCAAAAATATTCTAAATGTAGCCTACACTTATATGGATATTGATTTGTAGGTGGGTGTTTATCAGCCGGTAAAACCAGAACAAAAACTCTACCTATCTCTTTCAGAGCTACATGTGGTTCTGTATGAGCATCTTTGTTATTTTCTGTCCCTGAACTACTCTCATCTCACATCCGCACCTGGATGTTCTGACTCTATCGCCTCCGTTTCTGATTTTACAGCCACTTTCAGAAGACTCGGAACAGCCTGAGGTTCCACCTTAACTTTCAAACTCCATTCCTTCAGTCTGTTTACGTCATCGTTCACATGCCGACATCGCTCGGTCACTGAGTTTGCGCCTCTCGATGACTGGCCTGTAGTTTTTTTTTGAATCGATACTTTCCGTTTTTGTTCTGCGTCGCCGTCCTTCTACTATAATTAGATACAGTTTGTCAAGTAGCAGGCTGGGAAGCAGTTTGACGGAGGACAGACTCGGAAAGTGTGACTGGTGCTGAGGTGAAGACTCATCATGTGCGAGCCAAGTCGCCATCGAACAGCAGACGTAGCATTCTCCGCCGGTCCGCTCTCCGTTTTTTCCATTAGGTTAATATTAAACATTTGTTTACTTGACATTGCTTCCATGTGTTCCTTCCAGTGACGTCTCCCTGTGATCGTGTTTAGCATTTTTGGTGGTGAGGACACTTTATTTTAATCACCTGGGCATACCTAATGTTTTAGTAACTGCACAACCTCCTGAAGAGATTCACTTTGTTTCCTTATGGATTGAGGCTAGAGCGTTCACAGATGTGCAAAAAAACACGCCTTAATTACTCTGAGATCATTTTAATGGCTCTGGAAATGTGAGAACACCTTAGAAATCTGTTCCAAGGCTGGAAGCAGATCCAGGATCAGTGAAGTTGGGGGAATATTTGTCTTATCTTGTCTAATTATTACTATTATTAATATTATTATAAATCATTATGACGATAACTGTCATCACCTTATTCTAACTTTTATCCTGTGATTATTTAACGATAGAGACAGACAGACAGACAGACAGACAGACAGACAGACAGATAGATACTTTCATAATCCCGAGGGAAATTCATGTATTCTTCTTCTTTTTCTTCTTCTTCTTCTTATATATTACTGTTATTATTATTATATATTACTATTACTGTTATCACCTTATTTGAACTTTTATCCTATGATTATTTAACGATAGATAGATAGATAGATAGATAGATAGATAGATAGATAGATAGATAGATAGATAGATAGATAGATAGATAGACAGACAGACAGATAGATAGATCGATCGATCGATCGATCGATAGATAGATAGATAGATACTTAAGTAATCCAGAGGGAAATTCAAGTATTCTTCTTCTTCTTTATCTTCTTCTTCTTTTTCTTCTTCTTCTTATATATTATTGTTATTATTATTATTATTATTATTATTATTATTATTATATTACTGTTATTATTATAAATTACTTACTGTTATCACCTTATTTTAACTTTTATCCTGTGATTATTAAACGATAGATAGATAGATAGATAGATAGATAGATAGATAGATAGATAGATAGATAGATAGATAGATAGATAGATAGATAGATAGATAGATAGATAGATAGATAGATAGATAGATAGATAGATAGATAGATAGATACTTAAGTAATCCAGAGGGAAATTCAAGTATTCTTCTTCTTCTTTATCTTCTTCTTCTTTTTCTTCTTCTTCTTATATATTATTATTATTATTATTATTATTATTATATTACTGTTATTATTATAAATTACTTACTGTTATCACCTTATTTTAACTTTTATCCTGTGATTATTAAACGATAGATAGATAGATAGATAGATAGATAGATAGATAGATAGATAGATAGATAGATAGATAGATAGATAGATAGATAGATAGATAGATAGATAGATAGATAGATAGATAGATAGATAGATAGATAGAAAAAGTATTGCTACCTGAAGGTCTGGATAGAAAGGCAGATAAATACCTCTGGAATATATTATTCACCTCTGCCTTAAAGTCTATAATCATCAGTTGGATGAAAGCAGAACCTCCCTCATATAATACATGGATTCAAAAAGTTTGGGATATTTACCAAATGGAGCAGATAACATTCTTATTCAGGCTTCAGAAAACCACCTTTACTAAAAAATGGGAACCTATGTTATCTTTGTTGCTGACATAATATTTATTGGTGATGCAAAACTCCATGTTGTTAATCAACGTGTTGGCATCCTGACTCTAAGATTTATATCTACAGCCTTATTTTTGGAAGCGGACATTGTTTGTTTGCTGTGATTGTTATTGGTTTCTTTAATTTCCATCCTATGTTGCCTGTGGAAGTTTGTGGGAATACACATATAGCTGAGAAAAAGGAAAAGAAACTAACTGAACTGTATTTAAATATATACATTGTATTGTACTAAAAAAAAAAAAGAAAATCTAATAAAAACTAAGCTTAAAAAAAAGTATTGCTAAAGAACTTACTCTAAAAAAACTTCCTGTAGAATACTGTAAACAAAAGACTTCTAATTTAAAAATCTGTCGAAAACTAAATGTATTGTCAGTGGACAGTATTTACACATTTCAGGGCACAGTGATTTAAAGTGAAACAGTGATTTGAAGTCATCGAAAGTGATCTAAAGTGATTTGACAGGTCGGTGTAGTCAAACTACATAAGGTGCATAAATCCTTTAATATACATATATACAGGGTGCAATTTGTTGGGGGTGGTGGGGGCAGTGTTTTTACATCCCTACTCCTGCTCAGTGAATTTTATCCTTCATCCTTTTTTCTCATTGGCTTTTAATCAATGAGTGACATGTTTCCTTTTTTATATTTTTTATGCTGTTTTTATCAGATTTGAATTTGTCTTTGTTTTTTATGATGGTTGTATTTTGTTGTTCTTAGCCCGCTTTGCACCCTCTGTTATCGCTGTTTTTATTTACTTATTTAATGCCTTGTTTTGTGTTTTGTGTACGGCACTTTGGCAGGTGTAAAGTTCTTAAAGTGCATTATAAATGAAGTTGGTATGGTATGGTGTGGTATGGTGTGGTGTGGTATGGTATGGTATTCTTGGGGGGGGGGGGGGGGGCAACCAACCAATTGCTGTATAATAGAGGAATAGAACCTGGGAGTTGGAGGTTGAAAGATGTAAAGTGTCACTTTTGTTTCATGCTAGTGTTAGTTACGTTACTTATGGACTGCACCCCCACATATATAACTGCCCCCACCCCCCTCTGACAAAAAAAACCAAAAAACATCCCCACCTCTGTTTTTTTGTGAAATCGCACCCTGCATATACATATATACAACATAATTAGCTATTTATTACACTGGTCAACAACAAATTTATTGTTTAAGTTTTTTGAGCTGATTTAGGATCATTTTGGTGTGCTGAATCCAAAAATCACAGTAATTTTGCTCAATCAGGTCAACTTTCTGAATTATGCTACATATTGGCTTTTTAACATTTTTGCTTACATTTATGGGCATTTTCACATCATATGATACAAAATTCTTTCATATTTCTTGCAATAAACGAGTTCTGAAGATTTTACTTTTTCCAATTTATGATTAATGGTTTTTTAATATTACAGGTGAATGAAATGGCTTCGACTAGAAGATCTTGCAAAAAATAAGCCTGACGTATTCTGCTACAACTGTGGTGAATACATAACTAGAAGCACTCGGAGAGCGCAGACCTCCGCCAAGGCTGATCAGTGGCCCCCCCCGTGGGCCCCCCCACCCCCGATCACCACCAAAATTTAATCATTTCTTCCTTATCCCATTTCCAACAAACCCTGAAAATTTCATCCAAATCTGTCCATAACTTTTTGAGTTATGTTGCACACTAACGGACAGACAAACAAACAAACAAACAAACAAACAGACAAACAAACCCTGGCAAAAACATAACCTCCTTGGCGGAGGTAAAAATCAACTGATAAAGTCACAAAAATGTAATCAATTTTGAGAGAAGATCAAATTTTTCAAAATCAAATTAGCAAAAAAACCTGACCTGATTGAGAAAAACAGATGTCATTTTTGGATTTAGCGGTGCAAAATGGTCCTAATTCAGTTGAAAAAACCTAGACAACTTGCAAAAAACATTTATTGTAACCCAGTGTTATCATTGTTGATATGTTATTATTATTATTACTTTATTATTACCACTTTACTACTTGTTGTTTCTACTAATACTTTACAATGTGCAATTCCCTATTGTTCAGTACTGTTTTTCTTTCATATAGTTGTTGTTTTGCTCTTTTCTTGTGGTATTTCTTGTGTGTACATTTGTTGTTGTGCTGCTCATGGAACCTCAGTTTCCGGATGCCTCTGCCCCAAAGGATCAGTAAAATTCTATCTAATCTAATCTAATTTAATCTATCGCTTATATCACTTCAAAGTCGTCTTCGGTTTTGGCTTAATGTCCAACTGTCCTCCTGTTGACAGTTACAGGCCGTGGACGCTATAATTTGAAAGCATGTGTCGCTAATGTTGCCGTGACACAGAGCAGCAGCGCACATTCCTACGTAGCTGGACATGCACATGATGGTCTCTGCAGCCTATAAGGACACTGTACACGCCAATAATATCTGCTTTATATTTAGTCCCTCTGTGTCGCAGCATACTGGAGTGGCAGCTGAATTGATGTTACTTGTAACTCCCATGAAAGTCCCTGTAAGAGAAACAGATTAAGAGCTGACGCTGCGAGTTTCCCAGAGTTCTTCATGTCATGTTGCCACTGAGTAAGAGGTCTGCTGCTGGATTATTTTACATAGGACAACAGTTTGTGGGTGGGAGGGGGTCTTGGCTCCTCTTTGAACTGGTCAGTCTGTGGTCTTTGGACTTTGGTTATGTGTCTGAGCAGGGGAGTGTGAAAGAGGGGGATGTTCACCCTCCCCCACCCCCCGAATAAAAACATGTAAGAAGCATATGATATTTATTTCAGTATCATTTTACTCATAGACATTATCTGAAATCTAAACAGACTAACCTTAAAGCTTTACTGGATTATATTTTATATTTTATTATATTCTCAATTCAATCACTTGGTTCCTGTATTTGGAGTTTTTTATACATTCACATAAAAATAAACATGTCTACCATGTGTTGATACAGAAAATACACAAAAAAAAAAACACCAGAATGCAGGAGATGAGGTGTTTCACATTCCCCCTTTACATGTTCAGTTGTTATTGGCAATTGGACTGTGATTTTTGGAGTGTTTTTTTTTTATAAAAGTTAGCTTCTTTTCACAGGTGGGATTGAACTTTTTATCCCCATTTCCTATAAAACAGGCTGCAGATTTGCTTTGTTCTCACATTATTTAACATTTCTCAATAATATTCGTATTATATTGATGATTACACCAACAAATTGACTAGGTTTTGAAGTATGATTGTTAGCCTTTTAGCACTTTAGCTGTTATAGCTAATACTAGCTTCCACAAACTAGCTCCCTTATTCCCACTGATCTTAGAGGTTGAGAGTCTGAGGTTTTTAGGTGATAAGTGTGAAAAAAAAAACTTGATTATTTACTGAACTAAACCCGTAGATGCCAGCTACTCTATCCAGTAGCCATCTGTAATTTACAAATTACTGAGCTACCAGCTAACTAAAAGCTAATTGCTAATAGCTTGCTAATAATATTGAACCTTTTGCACTTTTTGTTTCTTTATCAGTACACATCTAACATAAGAACCAACATTCAGACAGCATATTTAAAAACACATCATATAATCTTCTTGTGTTTTCTCAGCTAATGCTAATTGTCTTTAACTCAGTGCTGTTACCGCTAACTGCTCCCGCTAGCTTTTCATCCCTCATTTCCTAAAACAGGCTACTGATTCTCTATATTCTATATATCGCTAAATTACACTGAAGATTTCTCAATAATATTAAGATTATATTGATGATTACAGCAATAAATTGAGGTTTTGACATCTGATTTGTCAGCCCTCATGTTTAAGTTAATGTTAGCTTCCAAAAAACTAGCTCCTTCATCTTCACTGTCTAATCCCGGAGGTCAAAAGTCGAACATTTTCAGGTGATGAATGTAAAAAAAAACTTAGTTGTTCACTGAACTTCAACACTTGATTCCAGCAGCCATCTGTAGTTAAATAACCAAGTTGCCAACTAGCTAATCGCAAATAATGTGATAAGGATATTGAGACATTGTAGCAACTCTTTTACCATGAAGTTTTTTTTTTTCTATTTGTTTACACAAGAAGCAACATTCAGACAGCATATTAACAACACATCATATATTCTTCTTGTGTTTTCTCAGCTAATGCTAATTGTCTTTAACTCAGTACAGTTACTGCTAACTGCTGCCGCTAGCTTTCATTCCCTCATTTCCTAAAACAGGCTACTGATTCTCTATATTCTATATATACCTATATTACACTGAACCTTTCTCAATAATATTAACATTATATTGATGATTACTGCAATAAATTGAAGTTTTGATATCGGATTTGTCAGCCCTCATGTTTAAGCTAATGTTAGCTTCCAGAAAACTAGCTCCTTCATCTTCACTGTCTAATCCCGGAGGTCAAAAGTCTAATATTTTTAGGTGATGATTGTAAAAAAAACTTAGTTGTTCACTGAACTTAAACACTTGATTCCAGCAGCCATCTGTAGTTAAATAACCAAGTTGCCAACTAGCTAATCGCAAATAATGTGATAAGGATATTGAGACATTGTAGCAACTCTTTTACCATGAAGTTTTTTTTTTTCTATTTGTTTACACAAGAAGCAACATTCAGACAGCATATTAACAACACATCATATATTCTTCTTGTGTTTTCTCAGCTAATGCTAATTGTCTTTAACTCAGTACAGTTACTGCTAACTGCTGCCGCTAGCTTTCATTCCCTCATTTCCTAAAACAGGCTACTGATTCTCTATATTCTATATATACCTATATTACACTGAACCTTTCTCAATAATATTAACATTATATTGATGATTACTGCAATAAATTGAAGTTTTGATATCGGATTTGTCAGCCCTCATGTTTAAGCTAATGTTAGCTTCCAGAAAACTAGCTCCTTCATCTTCACTGTCTAATCCCGGAGGTCAAAAGTCTAATATTTTTAGGTGATGATTGTAAAAAAAACTTAGTTGTTCACTGAACTTAAACACTTGATTCCAGCAGCCATCTGTAGTTAAATAACCAAGTTGCCAACTAGCTAATGGCTAATAATGTGATAAGGATATTGAGACATTTTAGCAACTCTTTTACCACGAAGTATTTTTTTTTCTGTTTGTTTATACAAGAAGCAACATTCAGACAGCATATTAACAACACATCATATATTCTTCTTGTGTTTTCTCAGCTAATGCTAATTGTCTTTAACTCAGTACTGTTACTGCTAACTGCTGCCACTAGCTTTCATTCCCTCATTTCCTAAAACAGGCTACTGATTCTCTATTCTCTCATGTTTAAGCTAATGTTAGCTTCCAGAAAACTAGCTCCGTCATACTGTCTAACCCCAGAGGTCAAAAGTCGAACATATTTAGGTGATAAGTGTAAACAAAAAAAAACAAAAAAACAACTGAATTACTCACTGAACTTAACTGCAGTTACCAACTAGCTAATCGCTAATAGTGTCATAAGGATATTGAGATATTGTAGCAACTCTTTTACCACGAAGAATTTTTTTGTTTGTTTGTTTATACAAGAAACAACATTCAGGCAGCATATTTACAGCACATCAGTTATTCTTTTTGTGTTTTTCTCAGCTAATGCTAATTATCTATAGCTGAGTAATGTTGCCAGAGACAGCTGCCACTATATCTTGCAAACCGAATGTTTAGATGCAATGTTTATCTCCTCCAGCTTGTTGAAGAACTGTTAATTATGTACGTAATAATTTGCATTAGTTTTGCAAATGCAGCCTCAGACTAACAGTTCTGAAAATGAGCCGTTAAGCCTGGGTGATGATCCGTTAAATCCAAAGTTTCGCTCTGCGACTTGAACATCAGCCCTCGATGTGCAGAGGAAGATGAGGAGAGAGGAAGGGGGTAATAGGGTCAATAATTTATAGCCCGCTCAATCACACTACGGCACACGTTGAGTTAATAATGGATCGTTTTGAATAACCTGCTGCCCTTGTCTCCTGTCTTTCCTCTGTCTGTCTGTAGGAAAGCGAGACTAAAAGCATGACGGTTGTTCTTCTCCGTGAGGGCGGATCTCTGGGTTTTAACATCATAGGAGGAAGGCCATGCGCGGTAGGTTAAAAGCAGAGCGTCTTGGAGGTTTCACCCCCCTGTCCTTAACCCCCCCACCCCACCCCGGTGTTCAGCCAAGTGTCATATGGCAACCCAGGAATGAATAGCACATACTTAAAGCACCACAAACTTTCTCTGTCTTGACACAACTTCGTCAGTTTTCTAGTGTTTGCTAGTCTGTGGATAGATGAACCGCATCTATCAAGTTTTATTGTGTTTATATATTGGTCTGGTTAAGCGGATTTGGCATTACAGATTAAAAAAACTATAATTACTTTTATGAGAGTTAAATCTAGGTTTTTGGTTTTGACCATAGTTGTTTTGTCTCTAATTGAGGGGATTTTGGTGGTGAGGTAAACACAGAGGAGAGAAAAGGGTCTTTTATCCCAGTCTGAACCTTTCGCTGCCACTTTATTTTCTGCCTCTGGGCTCTGATGTGCAAGTCATTAATGATGCCACAGCCTCCATCTCAACACTGGTGAATACTCCATCTTCCATACATGGAGACTTTGTGCAGCGCAGGTTCTTTTGAAATGGTGTTCCCCCGTATCTGTTTCACCAGGACTGTACTCGACTGTTGCAAGGCTGTTTTCCACAGCCACAGTGACGCACTTTGTGTAGTCGCACAGATTATCACAGTAAAACTATTTAAAGCAAGCTATAAAAAGATCCACTCATAAAAAAAGCGGCGTATTTTACCAGAGCCCACGGTTTCGTAGATTTGTGACCTTTCCTGCCCTCGTGACAGAACCGTGTATCAAACTGAACCGCGAGAGATGATACTTGGCCTCAGAACAACTGTCTGCCTGAGACACTATTCATTAAAATGGAAATACCTAATATCCACATGGCCTTTGACACATGTGTTTGATGTGGATGTTGTTCTGGGATGGTTTGGTACGAGCCATCAGCTGCCAGGGTTCGGTTTCTGGAAGGAATAGTTTGTCTGTACCTCGAAAGAAAGTACAGAGAAGAAAGGAGGCTGCAAGGACTAATATATCAGAGTTTGCAGTGTGACTCTAAAGCAGTGTGTGACTGTCATCACAAATTTATTTAAAAATTTTTAAAACCCGATTGATAGCCTAATTATCATTAATCCATTAGTCCAGTGGCTTCTAACCTTTTTTGGCTCGTTACCCCATTTTAACATCACAAATTTCTGGCGACCCCAGACATTCAAAACAGAGACATTTTTTTGCTGAAATGTATTTGTTTATGATCATGTAATAGTTTGCTATACTATTTTGCAAATAAGCATTAATTCTAGATGACATTTAGTCTATATAATGTATATTATTATGGATAGAGACAGAAAAACCAGGTGTAGATTACTGCACAAAGTGAGAATTTTATTTTCCTTGGTCAGGGTTAGGGATGTAACAATATGAAAATTTCATATCACGGTTATTATGACCAAAATTATCACGGTTATCATTATTATCGCGATATTGTTACCTCCACTAGGAGGTATTTTGACCACTTTGCTTTGTGTGCGTGCGTGCATACGTGTTTGTTTGATTGTTAGCGAGATAGCTCAAAAACTTATGGACGGATTTTCAGTAAATTTTCAGGAAATGTTGATACTGGCACAAGGAAGAAATCATTAAATTTTGGTGTTGATCGGGGGGGGATCTGACTTGGCAGAGGTCTGCGCTCTCCGAGTGCTTTTCTTGTTGAAATTATGCTCAAAATGTTCAAAAAGTACTTATTCACACATTGAAATAATTCAAGCAAGTTGTATTTTGAAAAATAAATATTTAAATAAAATTAAATAATAGCCACAATGTACTTTCTGTTGGCAGAAACATAGCAGAAAATGTTAACATGTAAACAATCAAATGTACAAATGTGCATTAAAGATGTCACCTTATGGACACTGTTGGACCATTTTCCATATCAAGTTTGAGTTGTTTGAGTTTCTTTTTCAGAGATAGATAGATAGATAGATAGATAGATAGATAGATAGATAGATAGATAGATAGATAGATAGATAGATAGATAGATAGATAGATAGATAGATAGATAGATAGATAGATAGATAGATAGATAGATAGATAGATAGATAGATAGATAGATAGCACCTGGAATGCTGCTGCTTCTCCAGGAAAGAGCAATACCATTAGTTTTCAAAGTGTGGTAATCAAACACAGTTATGATAATTACAATTTAAACGGTAATACTAACTGTCTGGAATTTTACTACGGTTTATCGTTATACCGGTAATCGTTACATCCCTAGTCAGGATATTTAATAGAAAACTCATTTAAACGGTAATTTGAATAGTAATTTTTTAATCTCCTGAGTAAAAATTGCACATGGATAAGCCTTGTTAACTTGGCTATAGCTACCTCTGTTGTAAAGATCTGTGGAAACAACCAAAATTAGACCCTGAAAGTGCTCAAAATACACTATATGGACAAAAGTGTTGGGCCGTGTTGAACTCAGGTGTTTCAGGATACAAAACAATAATGACACATGTCATAATATAATTTTATATTGGGATAAATATCATTGCATTGGTTAGTTTGGTTTAAATTATCTTTGCTTCCAAAATGCCTCAGAGATAGTTTTTACTTAATTTCTCAAAATTGTTGTTTGTTTTTTTATTATTTTTTTTTATTTTAATCAATTGACAGCAGCGAGAAGAGTAATATTTAATGGAAAACTCACTTAAATGGTAATTCATATAGTAATTTTTTAATCTCCTAAGTGAAAATTGCACCAGGATAAGCCTTGTTAACTTGGCTATAGCTACCTCTATTGTAAAGATCTTTGGAAACAATCAAAATTACACCCTGAAAGTGCTGAAAAGAATGATTCAGCTTGTTTCTGAGTCAGAAGTAAACACAGAAGAGGTTAAATATAGAGGAATGTGTGCACCAGCTGAGCGGATCCCTGTCACATCCTTATCCTTATCCTTATCCTTATCCTCACATACCTGCCGATTTGTTTACGTGTGTGACGACCTACATATCTACCATACCACGCACTTTTTATGGGAAATACAGCAGGTTGAAAGCGTTAGCCTTTAACTCTGACTCTGCCAGGTCATGGTCATGGTGTTAAATGCAGACCATCTCGTGTTCTTCCATGTTCGCAGTTAACATTTAGACCCTTTGCAAAAAAAAAACAAAAACAAAAAACACGATTCAACACCATGCACTTACAAATGTATAAAAACGTTCCAGCAGCACAGTCTGCACTCACTGTCAGGGATAAACAAGTGTAAGGAGGAGAGAAACTCTTTTTTTTTATTGCATGCTCTGCTGCGGAAACACACATAGTACTTTGTGTGATATTGTGCGGAGATATGCTGATTAAGTCTGGGCTGACTTTTGCATATGTTTAACATCTGTTCTATTAGATATCTGAACTGTATTTACTGAATTCAATGTAAAATAAAAGCTGAAAGAAATAAAAATGTCTTGTAGAATCACTTGGATTTTTGATGGTCATCCATATTTATGTTTATTCATTAAGATCACGGGTGTCAAATTCATTTTAGTTCAGGGGCCACATATAGTCTAATATGATAAAAACTGGGCCGGACCAGGAAAATAATACAAATAATAGGATTAGAACTTATAAATAATGTCAACTCCAAAATTTTCTCTGTTTATGAGTGAAAAAAGTAAAATTCCGTAATGAAAATGTTTGCATCTACGACCTGTACTTGAACATAACATGAACAAATATGAACCTGGAAATTCTTTTGAAAAATAAGTGCATTGTTAATAATATTACGCCTTAATTGATCATTTATACATAGGCATTACAACTTACAGATCACAGTAGATCTGCTACAAATACATAGAACATTTAGTAACAGGCAGAATATTGTTAAAATTCCACATTTCAGACATTTTTGTAAAACGCCAATCTGTAAATGTAACTATTTTTGTGTAATTTAATTTTTTTAACACTAAAACAAAGAGGAGTATTTGCAGTTTTCATAATTTATAGGTTATTATGATAGTAGGTAAGCCCTGCGATGAACTGGCGACTTGTCTAGGGTGTACCCCGCCTTCGCCCCTATGTAGCTGGGATAGGCTCCAAGCGACCCCCGTGACCCTAGTGAGGATAAAGCAGGTTCAGAAAATGAATGAATGAATGATAGTATTTTACTGGTCTGATCCACTTTAGATTGAATTGATCTAAAATTATTTTAACACCATTGACTGTTAATATCTTCAGTGTAATTTTTGCATTTCACAAATTCATCCCACGGGTCGGATTGGACCCTTTGGCCCCAGGGCTGCATGTTTGGCACCTATGACTTAGATATTTAATACTTTAACTTGTCTCGTCATTATTACATCAGCCTATAAAAATCTACTATTGGTCAATTTCTAAATGCTTTGCACTAACCAACTAATTGTGGTGGTGTCTAAAAATGTGCTTTAGAATAATGTTTTAAAAAAAAAATGCATTAAATTGACATTATTTCTTCCTCCAGTGTTGTTGATGGTGTTTCTCTGAGGTTATGATTCTGTAATATATGGTTTCTTTTGTGTGAGCTTCGTGGTCAACATTAAGCTTGAGTAATGACAAATACTACCAATAATACCCAAAAATCTAGTAGTATACAGGTATTGTATGCTTATTTTCTACAAGTGTTAGCCCGCTTCCCGAAGGGTAGGCAAGGGGTATTGTTTTTGGTTCGGTTTATTTGTTTGTTTGTTTGTTAACACTTTAGCAGCAAAACTACTGGTTGAATTCATACTAAATTGGGTTTATAGATTGCCAGTGATCCAGAATAGATCTGATTAAATTTTTTGGAAAAGTAGGTCAAAGTTAAAATTTTTTAGGAATTTTTAAAATCTTTTTTTTTTGTTCCATTTCCTGAGCCCAGGCAATGTAATTATAATTTAAGGGGAACTGAAATCTACAAGAAAATGAAGTGTAGAACAAACATAAAAAGCCAGTGTATCTCTGTTAGAGGGGTACATCTGTGGAATAATCTGGAGCAAAACTTAAAAATGTCTTCTTCAATCTGTGCATTTAAAAGGATGTATAAATCCACTATAATAACAAAATATAGAACATTAGAAGTACGCATAAAATAAGATATTATAGTTAATTGGTTATCATGATAAGAAGATACTATCATATTTATTGATTATTGTATTTGGAGTAAATATTTGAGGTGGATATGTATATTACAGTTTATACTGAAAACGGTTGATTATTGCAAATCTGATTGTGTATGAGGTGACAAAAAAAACAGTGTATATGAATGTTTTTTATGGATGTTTTGTGTTATTGTAAAAAATATACAGAGGAAAATGTGTGTTAACAAAGCAAAGGAGGCGGATCTAGTTTGATTATTCGTTTGTAAAAAGGGGGTGGGAGTCAATAAGTTATACTTCTTCCCACTCCTTTTCGAGCGCAAAAAAATTGTATTTATTTATTTATTTGTTTTGACCATGTTGTATGATTCTTTGTTATCTGATGATTCTATGTGCTCGAAATAAACTACTACCACTACTACTACTACTTACTCCTGAGATGTATGATCACATATAATCTGAACAGTGTGTTGGTATTATTCTCTCGACATTAACCACCGTTTCCTCCGCAGGACGACAACGACAGCACTTCAAACGAAGGGATCTTTGTATCCAAGATCGTGGAGAAAGGTCCGGCGGATAAGGAGGGTGGACTTCAAATCCACGACAGAGTAATAGAGGTACGTAGCCTGGAAATAAAAGGGGAACTGTTAAGTTTATGTAATGTAGTCATTGAGCTAGTTTATGTGTCAGTGCTGTCTGTGGTATGAAAATGACGACAGCGAGGAGGAAGGAAAACCATCACTCATTATTTATGTTCCACTGACCTACGAATGTGAAACTCCAGCTGAAATCAGCAAACCGTTTCCCTTATAACATAATTACTGAAGTCATATACTATGTGGACATGTTGAATTCAGGTGTTTCTTTTCTAACAGGGGTCTGGGATATAAAACACTAACAACAAATGTCATAATATAGTTTTATATTGGGATAAATATCATTGCATTGGTTAGTTTGGTTTAAATTGTTTTCTTTGCTTCCAAAATTTCCTTGCGCTAATATGATGACAATAAAATTTCTACCTGTCTATCATCTATCTAAAATGCCCCAGAGATGGTTTTGACTTAATTTCTCTCAACATTGATTTTTTTTTTTTATCCATGACTATGATTTTAAATGTTCTACCTCTAAATTTCTAAAATATTTCTCATCCTCTGACTGTAAATAATAATTTTCTACCACAACTAATCATCTACTTTCTTCACATTTCACTGAGGAAGAAAAATCTCCCATTAAACTTTAAGGAAATATTGATGTTTATAAACTGTATGGACAAAAATATTGGGACACATCATGTTTACAGATGTAAGATGTCCTGTTCATGAGGATTTGAGATAAAAACATCAATATTTCCTTGAAGTTTAATGGGAGATTTTTCTTCCCAAGTGACAAGTGAAGAAAGTAGATGATTAGTTGTGGTAGAAAATTATTATTTACAGCCAGAGCATGAACAGTATTTTAAAAATTTAAAGGTAGAATATTTAAAATGATAGTCATAGATGAAAAAAAAAACAACAACAACAAACAAAATCAATGTTGAGAAATGAAGTAAAATCCATCTCTGAGGCATTTTGGAAGCAAAGATAACAATTTAAACCAAACTAACCAATACAATGATATTTATTCCGATATAAAACTATCTTATGACATATGTCATTATTGTTTTGTATCCTGAAACACCTGAATTCGACGTGGCCCAACATTTTTGCCCATATAGTGTATTTTGAGCACTTTCAGGGTTTAATTGTGATTGTTTCTCAGAGTTTATCGTAGTCTTCTATTACAAAAAAACATAATAATACAAATAATCAATATATTTATCCCAGTATAAAACTATATTATAACATTTGTCATTATTGTTTTGTATCCCAGACCCCTGTTAAAAAAGAAACACCTGAATTCAACGTGTCCCAAGACTTTTGTCTATGTAGTATAATGACTTAGGCAATTATGCTATGAGGCTAACGATATGTGAGCATTGGCATTTTGGGCTTTGATTGCAAAGCGAGTAAAATAAAACGCTGTAGACAGCTAAAGCTCCAACATATACTTCTACCAATCAACACTGAGGCGCAGACTTTGTAAGTGGGGCATCACTGCAGATGGATGGAGATAAACCTGAGGCGAGGCTGTCTGTCTTTGGTTTGGCAGAGTGAGAAAGAGCCCAGTGTTTGCTTCCTCACTGACAAATCCCTCATGACAAAGCTGCCGTGTAGCATCCTCCTCTCGCCTTTAAACAGAATCTTGTGTGGAAAGGCCAGCTCACCCCGAGGTCAACTTGAGGGATGTGTTGAAAAACTCCACATCACAAAGGTTGCTTTTATAGGAACAGTTGTCAAGCAGAATCTCACACAATGGCAGCATTGAAACGGAGAGGTTTGTGTGGATTACAAGTGTGTATTGCCGCGTGCTGCAAGATGACAAATATGGTTTGTCGAAGGCTTTATTGTCAAACCTCAGTGAAATTGCCCCCTAGCATCACGACCAGCGCGGAGATGTTTGCGGAAAGTGTTTACAAGAAAAAGAAGACTCCGACATCTGGACTCCGTTGATGGTTGCATCCTGTCAGTCCTCTAGTCAAATGCTAAGTGCTTACAAAAAATGCTGCCACAAGTCGTCTGGCACAAGCCTCGCGTTGTGGTTCTAAATATTATGGTTGCGAATAAGGCAACACCATAACTTAAATTTGACATGTGGGTCTTCACTTGTCGCTTCTTCAAGTCCACGCACACACACAGTTGGCTCAAAGATCTCCGCAACTTGAGATTTGTCATGAGATCCCCCAAACAAAGGCAAAGACGAACCGGCAATTCACAAGGATCCTGGTGACCGGAGGCCAAAACGGGACTCCAAGTGGGCCACTAGCTGATGTGCTAAGAGATTAGCTCATGTGTCAGTCGTCTTTGTGCATATCTTGTATCTGTTTTTTATGACTTAGCATGCATGTGTTGGGGAATCATGTTAATAGGCTAGATGTTGTCGGATTTAGTTACTTCTTGTAGGACTTTGGTATTAAGGTAACCATTCAGGCCCTAATGGCTCTAAAATAAAAGAGAGTACAGATTTTGCTTTAGGTTAATCCCGCACTTGTGTTGTTTTTTCAACAATTATGGGGGTTGAAGTCACGGAATCTCGCCGTGTGAGGTGAAAACCTGAGCAGAGCAGGACGTGAAGAGCCTTAGGAGGTTGCGAAGGACCCTATTAAGTGACCTTTTCTTTTCAGGAGGGGAGGGATTACTCCACAAAACAGAAAAAAAAACAGCAAATAAATCATTCATCCATTGAAATCGAAATGTATACAGTTCAGAATTGTTGTTCCTCGGTGGCGCTTTTCATCGACTCCGAAACCCGATAGTGACGTCGGTTCAGATTTCGCAGACTCCCTTTTTTGTTATCTGGTTAAAACAAAAAGTCCCATGTCATGCTTTTCCCGTTGACAATGCGAAATGCAGAGTCATGACGACATGTTTCCAATTGTGCGGGCTGCAGCTTTAACCTGAGGTGATGAGGTCTGTGGTAAATGAAAGGAATCTAACACCGAGCGCCCCAGGGCAGTTTCATGTAGTGTGTTTTAAAGTGAGTTGGTCGGACAGCGGTTTGGAACGCTGTCCTATTTATCATCCCGTGTGGGAAAAGATTGCGCTCCAAAAGGAGACAAATCTGGTTTCACGTCACACGACTCGGGTGGTGTTTTTTATTGACAGTTTGACTCCAGTGGGTTTCACACATCAGATCCAAGACCCAAACATCCACCATCGACCAAAACCATCTACTGATTTAACCTGTTTAATACCTGTTGGTCCACTAATTCTATCAATAAATGTGAATAACTGGTGTAAAATACAGTTTCTCATCTTTTCATGGTCATCATATCTGTATGGTCAGATATACAGTATGTATGTGGGTAATTTTTTACGAAATTGTGTTTTATTTATTTTAACAACTTTGTACGGTGACCTTGAGTGTCCTGAAAGGTGCCTATAAATAAAATGTATTATTATTATTATTATTATTATTATTATTATTATTATTATTATTATTATTATCAGATATGACCCATTTGGACTTTTCAGAGGCTCTGTAGTTACCATGGAAACACCATCATCTTCTATAACCTTTATTCACCAATAAAACCCATGGAGTTGGATCAGTAATAGAGGATGGAAACCCTTTGCTTTTGTTTTTTGTTTTTTTTTTGTTTATTTTTGCTGAAAAAGTCACACTGGAAAAAATCCTGATCTTACCGAGTGTATTTTTCTCATTTCTAGTCAAACTATCTTATCACACTTCAAATAAGACATAATCACCCAAAGAGCCATCTGTAAGTGAAATATAAGAACTGATTTTTAGACAATAGATCTTGAAAATCTTATTTCAAGAAATCTTACAAAGATAATTTTCACTTGTTCCATTGGCAGATTTTTTGCTTAAATTAAGCAAAAAAAAAAAAAAAAAAAAGTCTTGAATTCAGCAAAAAAAAATCTGCCAATGGAACAAGTGAAAATGATCTTGGTAAAATTTCTTGAAATAAGATTTTCCAGATCTATTGTCTAAAAATAAGTTCTAATATCTCACTGAAAAGTTACTCTTTAGGTGATTATGTCTTGTTTTAAGTGTGATGAGATATTTTGACTAGAAATGAGAAAAATACTCTTGGTAAAATTTGGATTTTGGCAGTGCACTTTTTCTTCAGTTTTCTCTATTTTAATATAATAACCTTCAACTCTAATCTGAAAATACCAGATTTTCACTTAAAAATGGAAACCACAGAGGATAATATTATAATAAATGGAGATAAATCAATTAAGAAAGGTTAAATCAAGAGAAAAAATTCATTTGTGAGCTGCCACAAAAGTCCCACCGGGTCTTTATGGGTTAATACAGGGAGGATATTTTCAAAAATACACCTGTTAGTGAATTGATGGGTGTTTGAGAAAATAATCATTGGTGCTTTTAGGAACAGTTGAGACAAAAATGTGTTAAAATCAGCAGCAACAGAGTTTTGGCAGTTGTTTTTAAGTCTTTAAATTATCATGATTAATGTTCTGTTAATATCATAGTTTATGCACAAATAAGTTGATATTCAAAAGACATTTACAGTGACACAAAGCAATGAATAATATAGAAATATATTTTTGTAGGTATATATATATTTTTTTTACACCTGAAGTTGTCGTGAAACTGACAGTGAAAACCTGATCTAACTAGATCTTTAGCAGACCTAGATCTTCTTTTCAGTAAAGGGTGATTGAAAGGCTGAAACTTGAGACTTTTTGCTTTTAACACAAATATCTGCTCCAGTGTTTCCTCTAAGAAGGAAAGGTTTTGAGTTCACTTTTCTGCATCAGTTACAGTTTGACTGGATGGAACCAGCTGCGTATATGAGCCTTTTCCTTTATTACTTTCTCTCTTTATGCTGTTTAGTTTTATAATGGCTAAATTGAGTTTAGTTCGCTTAAGACGTGATGAAATTAGAAAAGAATTTAAGGAAATATTGTGATAACGAATGTATTTAATGGGATTAAGAAGGTTTTACAGAATAACCTCTGGTTTCTTCATGACATATGAGCATTTATTGTTTGATTCAGACGCAAGTTAGACCTAGAACTAGTTCTGTGAAGACTTCCAAAAGAATTTTCTTTACAATTTACACCTTTTAACCTTTTAACTTTATCACCATTATTCTATTATTATCCTCTGTATTTTGCATTTTTCTGCATAAATCAGGTAGTTTGCTATATTTAGTTCACTGATCATGTAGATGTTCATAAAAACTCAAGAGTAAATGTAAAGGTTATGATATTAAAACCACAGGGACATGTTTTAAAATGTGTAATTCCATTTAAAAAGCAAAATATCACTCCATTAATTGAAAATTAGGCATTTTCCTGTATTTAATTCACTGATCATGTAGAGGTTCTTAAAAGCTCCAAATAAAGTTGAGGGTTATTATATCAAAAAAAAGAGAGGAAGTGACTTTTTCAGCAAAATATATAATTAAATGAGCATGAAAACAAGTGTGTCCATCCACTGTCATTGATCCAACTCCATTGGTTTTACTGGTGAATCAATGTTGTAGAAGATGACGGTTTTTCGATGGTAACTACGGAGCCTTTGAACATCCAAATGGGTCATATCTGATGACCATGAAAAGATGACAAACTGTATATTACACCAATTATTTACATGGATTGATAGGATTAGTGGATCAACAGGTATTAAACAGTTTAGATCAGTAGTTTTTTTTTGGTCGTTAGAATTAAATAGAACATTTTAACAGGTGATTTTGAACAGCATTATTGATTTTAACGTGCACAGATGAGACATTAATGCATAGAAATGACCTCCTGGTACATAGAACTGTGCATATCCTTCATGGGAGATGTAGCGTCATAAATGATGCAATAAGACGACAGGTGACCTGACAGCTGAGAGGAGGCGTCGTCTATTTAACGACAGTCTTAGACCACAACTAATACCGACATAAAGTACACGAGCCGATAGAATATAGAAAATACTGCAACTTTTACCGTGTGAATACATCTCACAGCTTGTACTTTTGCACTTTTATGAGCTGCAGAGTTGAGTCGGTTCTACACGTACCTTTTTTTTTTTCTTTTTTTACACAAGTATCTGTATGTCTGTTTGAGTAAAGAATGCGTGTACTTTTAACACCTCTGCAGACAGGCAGAGGCGAGCTCAGAGTTAAAGGTTAAAGGCTCCGCTGTGTTCACCAGCTCGTTGCCAACTTTGTCTTGTCTGCTGTTCGGTGCAGAGCATCGGCTTTTTTTTTTTTTTTTTTTTTTTTTTTTTTTTTTTGCCTTTTTCCAAAAATGTCTGCCTGCCACATCAGGAAAGAAAGATATTCAAGAGTTACAGCAACTCATAAGGAGCGCATAGAAAGTAGAAACCTATGGGTTTATCTCATGTCATAATACTAGGGGTGTAACGGTACAGAAACATGTCAGTTCGGTATGTTTTCAGTACGGGGGTCTTCGGTTTCATACATTTTGGATACGTTTTCGGTACAGGGGTCTTTGGTTTCATACATTTTGGATACGTTTTCGGTACAGGGGTCTTTGGTTCGATACGTTTTCGGTACAGGGGTCTTCAGTTCAATACGTTTTCGGTACAGGGGTCTTCAGTTCGATACGTTTTCGGTACAGGGGTCTTCAGTTCGATACGTTTTCGGTACAGGGGGCTTCAGTTCGATATGTTTTCGGTACGGGGTCTTAGGTTCGATACGTTTTCAGTACAGGGGTCTTTGGCTCGATACATTTTCGGTACAGGGGTCTTCGGTTCGATACGTTTTTGGTACAGGGGTCTTCGGTTCGATACATTTTCGGTACAGGGGTCTTCGGTTCGATACGTTTTCGGTACAGAGGTCTTCGGTTCAATATGTTTTTGGTACGGGGGTCTTCGGTTCGATGCGTTTTCGGTACGGGGGTCTTCAGTTCAATACATTTTCGGTACAGGGGGCTTCAGTTCGATACGTTTTTGGTACAGGGGTCTTCAGTTTGATACATTTTCGGTACAGGGGGCTTCAGTTCGATATGTTTTCGGTACAGGGTCTTAGGTTCGATACATTTTCAGTACAGGGGTCTTCGGCTCGATACATTTTCGGTACAGGGGTCTTCGGTTCGATACGTTTTTGGTACAGGGGTGTTCAGTTCAATACATTTTGGATATGTTTTTGGTGCAGGGGTCTTCGGTTCGATACGTTTTTGGTACAGGGGTCTTCGGTTCGATACATTTTCGGTACAGGGGTCTTCGGTTCGATACGTTTTCGGTACAGGGGTCTTCGGTTCGATACGTTTTCAGTACAGAGGTCTTCGGTTCAATATGTTTTCGGTACGGGGGTCTTCGGTTCGATGCGTTTTCGGTACGGGGGTCTTCGGTTCGATACGTTTTTGGTACGAGGGTCTTCGGTTCGATACGTTTTTGGTACGGGGGTCTTCGGTTCGATACGTTTTTGGTACAGGGGTCTTCGGTTTGATACGTTTTTGGTACGAGGGTCTTCGGTTCGATACGTTTTTGGTACGGAGGTCTTCGGTTTGATACATTTTCAGTACAGGGGTCTTCGGTTCGATACGTTTTCAGTACAGAGGTCTTCGATTCAATATGTTTTCGGTACGGGGGTCTTCGGTTCGATGCGTTTTCGGTACGGGGGTCTTCGGTTCGATACGTTTTTGGTACGAGGGTCTTCGGTTCGATACGTTTTTGGTACGGGGGTCTTCGGTTCGATACGTTTTTGGTACAGGGGTCTTCGGTTTGATACGTTTTTGGTACGAGGGTCTTCGGTTCGATACGTTTTTGGTACGGAGGTCTTCGGTTTGATACGTTTTTGGTACGAGGGTCTTCGGTTCGATACGTTTTTGGTACGGAGGTCTTCGGTTTGATATGTTTTCGGTACAGGGGTCTTCAGTTTGATACGTTTTCGGTACATTTTGCTTGAATTAAGCAAAAACATCTTGAATTAAACAAAAAAATCTGCTAATGGAACAAGTGAAAATTATCTTGGTAAGATTTCTTAAAATCAGATTTTCCAGATCTATTGTCTAAAAATAAGTTCTTATATCTCATTGAAAAATTATTCTTTAGGTGATTATGTCTTATTTTAAGTGTGATGAGATATTTTGACTAGAAATGAAAAAAATACACTTGGTAAAATTTAGATTTTTGCAGTGTGATGACCAAAAGCACCCACTGATCTAAAAGGTGCAAGAATTGTTGATCCACTAATCCTGTGAATACAATATGTGTTGAAATCACCTGTTAAAATATTCTATTTAGCCCTGAAAGACCAAAAGCATCTACTAATCTAAACTGTTTGATACTTGTTGATCCGTTAATCCTATCAATCCATATAAATAATTGGTGTAAAATACAGTTTGTCATCTTTTCATGGTCATCAGATATGACCCATTTGGACGTTCAGAGGCTCCGTAGTTACCGTGGAAACACCGTCATCTTCTACAACACTGCTTCACCAGTAAAACCCATGGAGTTTGATACATTTCAGTGGATGGAGACACTGGGTTTATGTTCAGTTAATGACATATTTGGTTGAAAAGATAATTTTTCTTCAGCTTTGATATAATCTTTGAAATTACTCTGAGCTTTTATACATCATTATGCAGGTTTTCTACATGATCAGTACATTAAATATAGGAAAATACCTGATTTTCATGGGGAAAAAAATCAAAATGTAGAGGATAATATTAGAATAGATGGTGATGAATCACTTAGGAAAGGTTAAATGTGGAGAAAAATCAATTATTGAGGTATGTATATGAAAGACTGGTTGATATAAGACCAGAACAGTAACAGATACCTCCATCATGAATATATTTTCTATGTTTAGATCAATTCAGTCAAAAGCAGAAGCATTTATGTACTGAAACCAGGTTACATGAATACTGTAAGAATAGTGACAGACAGACAGTGGAGCTTTGAGTCAAAGGGTAAAAGCTCGTCTATGTTCCTCAGCTTGTTGCTAACTTTGCCTGTTTGCAGCCGAGTATGTGAATTCAGCAGATTTTTACTTTTTTTTTCTGTAAATGACTGCCTATTGCATTGAGAAAGAATAGCACTGATTAGGGAAATGCAGGTGTTACAGCAGTAAGAGTCTTAAAATATACATAGAATACCATGAAAGTGGAAAATCTGCAGTAAAATGAAGAGTATTGACTGTATATCATCTTCTTTCTTCCCCAGCTTTACTGTTATTCTATACTGTCTCTGTAATAAAGGCTGAAATACCCATAAAAATACAAAATAAGGCAGTAAAATGAAGCAGTGGGGGTTTATTCTGTAATAGTGGTACTTGGTGGTTCAACTGATCATGGGTTTTTAAAGATTGATATAATAATGATAGTTAGATAGGAGCAGAATAATCAACCGGTATCTTTCTCTTCCCTAGAAAAAAAAAGAAGAAAAAAATCAGAAATCCTACATCAGTTTCTACATAACTGTTGACTTTTACATCAAGCTTAAAGTAATTAATCGAAAAAATGTGGTGGTGAGTATTAAACTAAGCCTGAAAAATTCAGATGGGACTGATTTTTATGTTTTGATCGATTATTTTCCTTCGAAGGCTGCGATAAAAATGAAAAAGCTGAATATTATTGCAGCCAAGTTCAGGGTTTATCTATAGTTTGTAAAACGCTCCATCTACACTGATTAATGGGTCAATATGTAGTGAAAAGGATAATAAAGTGTGGTTAAAGGAGGTGAAATGCTCCAGAGAAAAACCTGGTGTTTTCTTTATCTGAGGTTGTATCAATGGAATAATAAAGCAGGGGTGTCAAACATGTGGTCCGTGGGCCAAAACTGGGCCGCCAATAGTTCCATTGGATGAATGTGCAAAGTGCAAAAACTACACTGAAGATATTAACAGTTGTTTTAGTTCAAGTTCACATACAGATCTACAGGGGTTGGACAAAATAATGGAAACACCTTAAAAAAATCAACAAAATATAATTTAATATGGTGTAGGTCCACCTTTTGCGGCAATTACAGCCTCAATTCTCTGAGGTATTGATTCATACAACTTGTGAATTGTTTCCAAAGGAATTTTAAGCCATTCTTCAGTTAGAATACCCTCCAACTCTTTTAGAGACGATGGCGGTGGAAATCGACGTCTTACTTGAATCTCTAAAACTGACCATAAATGATCACTAATGTTGAGGTCTGGGGACTGTGCCGGCCATACGAGATGCTCAACTTCATTAGAATGTTCCTCATGCCATTCTTTAACAATTCTAGCTGTATGGATTGGGGCATTATCATCTTGAGGTGAAGGTGTTTCCATTATTTTGTCCAACCCCTGTATGTGATCTAAAGTAATTAATCCTATAATAACCTATAAATACTGAATCTTTTAAAGGTTTAATGTGAATAAAATATTACATTATGCCTAAAAATCAGGGGTGTCAAACTCATTTTAGTTCAGGGGCCACATGTAGCTAAATTTGATCTGAAGTGGGTTGAACCAGTAAAATAACATAATAATATATAAATAATGTCAACTCCAAACTTTTCTCTATGGTTCAGAGCAAAAAAAATAAATTTACATTATGAAAAGGTTTACATCTACAAACTATCCGTTCAAAAGGTGTGAATAACATGAACAAACTGAAAAAATAAGTGTAATTTGAATAATATTCTGCTTCAGTTTATCATTTACACATGAACATTATAACTTACAGATCACGGAGGGTCTACAAATAGACAAAACATTTAGTAACAGGCAGAATATTGTTGAAATTGTACAACAATCTCTTAAGAAATTTCAGGTTGTTTACATTTTTTGCGAAATGATACTTTGTTTTAGTGTAAATACATGAAAATATTTACATTTACAAAGAGAAAAATTTGGAGTTGTCATTACTTATATGTTATTATGATAGTATTTTACTGGTCCTGCCCACTTGAGATTGAATTGTTCTGAATGTGGAACCTGAACTAAAAGGATTGATAATATCTTCAGTGTAATTTTTGCATTTCACAAATTCATCCCAAGGGCCGGACTGGACCCTTTGGAGGGCCAGATTTGGCCCCCGGGCCGCATGTTTGACATCTGTGACATAAATAACGACAAATTCCAAATTTTTCTCTTTGTTTTAGTACAAAAAAAAAACATTAAATTGTAAAAATATTTACATTAACAAACTATGTTTTAACAATAAGATATGAATAACTTAAACCAATATGAAGAGCCTTAAATGTGTAAAGAAAATTAAGTACAATTTTAACAATATTTTGTCTGTTATTGAATGTTTTGTGCCTTTCTAGAACTGATCTGTAATGCACATGTAGATATGATAAATTGAGGCAGAATATTGATAAAATTGCACTTATTTTTCTTAAGAAATGTCAGGTTTTTTTTCAGGTTATTTCCATTTTTTTGGTGGATAGTTTGTAGTTTTCATAATTATATAAATATAATGGTTTTTACCCCAAATGCTACTGGATCCGCCGCTGGATATCCTTGGTGTTTTGGCGATAACTAAGACAGATTTGGTTGGATTTCTTCTCCCTTCATAACCAACATAGGAGACCCCTACTGGAAGAACCCTATCGATTTCAGCTTCTCTATGAGTATTATAAGTCATCCAAATGGGGACGCTTTAGTTGAAAATAAGTTTTTTGGACATAAATCAAGCAATAATTGGCCAATTGAGATAAAATTCGGTTCATAGTGATCGTCCTACAAATCATCCAGAGTTCATATGGGGGCATTTTCATTCACTAGGTGGAGTTTTGAGGGCAAAGTTGGTTCTCTGACCATTATTCTGCTACTATCAGGTCGATGTGGCTCAAACTGAGTTCATATCGACTGTCTAATAATTATCGTGGATAGATTTATATATAGCAGAGGGTTGGGGGGATTTCGGGGATATACCCTTGCTGTCGCTCCCTGACAGCAAGTAGTAAGCCTTTAGCATTTAGTGTATCTGTGTAGGTTCTCATTTGTCCAGGTCATCGTTCTTCTTGGTAGGTCTTCTCGATTCAACTGGACTGGTTTAGCTCTTGTTTAACCCTTTCATGCATGAATTATGAGAACCTTTGTCGAGATTTTATTCCGAGTGTTTTTATTCTTCTTTAGGCATGAAAAAAACAATGCGATTGAATTTTTTTAGTGAACCTATTTTTTTATGAAGGTACATTTGTTTCTTTATTGCTCTAACCATAAGGAAAAAAATTCAATTAAAAAAAATTGCAATAAAAAAAAAGCTTTTCAATCAAAGAAAAAAAAGTGTTGAATGCAAAAAAAAAAATGTAAGATCCAAAAAATTGCATTTGAACACTTTTTTGCTTTGATTGATTTTTTTTTTTTTTTTTTTTTTTTTTTAAGTGAAGTGAAATTGTTTTTTTTTTTTTTTTTGTTTTTTTTGTGTGTGTGTGGGGGGGTGTTGATTGAAGATATTTGTTTTTGGTTTGTACTTGTAGCATAGTAAATGTACTGTGATTCATTCCCCTACTAGAAAACAAAGTCAAATTAAGAAATTTTGGGTGATTTAACTGGTAAAATATTCAATAAAACAATCAGAAATATAATTAAAAGTAACAAAATAAGACAAATGCAAAAGATATTTAAGATTCAAAAAATTGCGTTTGAACAATTTTTAACTTTGATTGAGTAGGGGTTTATTTCTTGAGGTGAATTTTTTTTTATTGAAATTTTTCTTTTTTTTTTTTAAATTTATTTATTTTTTTGTTTGTTTGTTTTGTTAAAGCAATAAAGAAACAAATCTACCTTCATAATTTTTCGTGGAGTTCTAAAAATGTCCACTCCGCTGGACACCGTCTGTTTAATTTTTGAAGCAAAGAATGCAAATAGCAGAAAGTGATATACTGTGTGAAAACTATCAAATCAAAACATTTTTTATGCAGCTAATCTGATGTTTTCTCATATTTTATCATATTCCCAATTTTTATTAGCAATTGATTTACACTCAAACATGTCACTATAGATCAGGTTTATCTAGAACAGCAAAGTTACAGTAATGGTATGAATGTCAGTGTATGGGATGGTGCATGAGCGTCCACTGTGTTGGCTGATATGGAACTAAAACAACAAAACCCATGAATATACAAGAGAACAGCTGGAGAATAGCTGTCCACTGTAGTGACCACTATGTATGAAAGGGTTAATATATTTTTTTTTTGCACTAAAACACAAAAATTTGTTATTATTTTACTGGTCTGGCCCAATAGAGACCAAATTAGACTGAATGTGGACCCTGACACCCCTACAATTCAGTAAAGTTAAAGCTAAAATGGTGACGTTTCCATTTTCTCAGTTTGTTGCTGCAGAAAAACCACTTGTCGATGCAAAGATGACTCATAAATATGCCCGTGTGTGTTTTGGTCACTTCCATCTTTGTTGTCTATTCCAGTGGAAATGGAAATCTTCTGTCACATGTGAAATGCCTGCAAAAGCGATAATGTTGAGCAGCGTTCATAAGTCGTAGCCTAACCCGCCGTGGGGCCGGTGTGTACAGTAACAGGACAATCACATTACATGGAGCAGTGAAAAGCACGTTGACCCGCGGAGGCAGAGAAACCACAGCGCTGTCGAGCTGTTTTCTCTTCCTGTAGCAGAGGTGTTAGTTCCAGTAAGTCTATATGGATGTATCGTGTACATGACGATCCACGGCTCGTCTTTCTATAACAGGCTCTTAGCGGGGGAGTGCGATAGCAGATGGCTGTCCTCTAACTACAGCTACAGCCCGCTATGAATCAGCACATGAATGCCTCCTTGTTCAGCCAGACATTTTTCTCATAAAATCCTCGTGTTGTGTTTGCTTTCGCCAGCCCCCTCTCGAAACGCTCCGGCTCTGGATCTGGACGCTTTCGCCGCCGGGATTTGATAAATAAGTTGTGATTCAGTTTCACGGTGGGATGGCTGTGGTATGAAGGCCTGTGCTCTGCAGCCCCTGGCCCCGAAGCCTGTTTTCAGATAACGGATCGATTGTCTACTTACATCTGATTTAGAAAACCCCAGTGTTTACCCTGTTAATGTTGTTTTCTAAAGTATCACTTGAGGTTGAGCAACACTGGAGCTCTGAGTTGTGTATTTTCCTGACAAAAATGACCTTCCAGTCACAGCTGGGCTGCAAAATCATAATTTTATATCATATCGCAGTATAATTTGTCGATTATATTCCGATTATTTTCATTGAAAATGTGATTGCCAATTATTTTTGTTTCATGTTGATTTCTTTTTTCAGTTTGTGTGTCATTTTGCATATTTGTATTCAGTTTGTTTACAGAAGCTGTTTTTACCCTGAAATTTACTTTTTCCTGCTGTTCATACTTCACATATGTCAGATTAGATCTAAATACAGAGACAAATGCATATGTGTGGACATTAGAACTGTAATTAACCAACAAACAGAATGTTGGACCAGGACTTTTACACAGGATTGAATAAAAATAAGCAACAGTCAGAACAAAACAATAAAACATCACAATTTTGACACTGTAAACAAGATAACCTAATGCAAAATGAACAAGAAATTGATCAAAAATGAATAAAATAGCAAACCACATAATAAAAAATACACAAAACAGCCAAAAAAGTAACAAAAATGAACAAAAATAATCACCAGAATTAACAAAATAAACATGAAATTGACCAAAAATTAAAAAAAAAAAAAAAAAAAAAAACACATCAAAAATACACAAAATAGCCAAAAAAAAAACTTACAAAAATGAACAAAATAATCACTAAAAATTGGTTAATTACAGTTCTAATGTCCACACATATGCATTTGTCCCTGTATTTAGGTCCAGTCTGATGTATGTGAAGTGTGAACAGCAGGAAAAACAAAATTTCCAGGTAAAAACATCTTCTGTACCAAACAAAGAGAATAAAAACATGCAAGATGTTGCACAAACTGAAAAAAGAAATCAACACGAAGCAAAAATGAACAAAAATATTCGACAAAATGAACAATATACTCAAGAAATTAACAAAAAATTACAAAAATAACAAAACCAAATAATCCAAAATATACAATATAGCCAAAAATGAACAAAAATAATCGACAAAATGAGCAAAATAAACAAGAAATTGACCAAAAATGAAAAAAATAACAAAACCAAATACTCAAAAATACATAAAATAGCAAAAAAAAGTAACAGAAGTGAACAAAATAATCAACAAAAGTTGTTTTATTCCAGTTCTAATGTCTACACATATGCATTTGTCTCTGTATTTGGATCCAATCTGACATATGTGAAGTATGAACAGCAGGAAAAACAAAATTTCAGTGTAAAAACAGCTTCTGTTCCAAACAAACTGAATAAAAATATTCAAAATGATGCACAAACTTAAAAAAAAAAAAAAAAAAAACATGAAGCAAAAATGAACAAAAATATTCAACAAAATAAACAAGAAATTGACCGAAAGTGGATAAAATAACAAACTAAATAATCAAAAATACACAACTAGGCAAAAAAAAGTAACAAAAATGTCTATATTTAGATCCAATTGGATGTATGTGAAGTATGAACAACAGAAAAACTACAGTTTCAGGGTAGAACCAGCTCTTTTGAACCTTGGACCAAAATCGATGTAATGGGTTTTGTATATGGTTAGCCTCATAGCGTAATTGCCTAAGTCGTATTTTTTGGCCACATTGTGATATCTGTGTAAATTTAATCTCCTAACACTGCTGACTCATTATTCATCACTGGCTATGACCTTAGGCAATTATGCTCCGAGGCTAACGATGTGTAGGTTGTCATATTTGCCCTTTTCTGTCATCGGTACATGGTTAATTTGACCTGTTCTGTAGGTCATTATCTAACGGAATAGTCACAGTCATATTTCTGTATGGTCCTCACATGTTCTTGTTCATGCCCTGTTTTATTTCACTTCCACAGAAGAATGCAAAGAAGAATTTTGGTTCTATTATGGACCTCCTCACCTCATAAGCATTACTGGATTAAACTACTGCTGTCACTGTAAACAGACTGACACGTACACTTTACATTCTGCTGTAGTTTATTCTGTATACCACTTATTTACTCTTATTCCTATTCCTAGTCTTAGTCTGAGTCTTATTCTTAATCCTAGTTTTATTCCCATTCCTAGTCTTTGTCTTATTCCTACTCCTAGTCTTAGTTTGAGTCCTATTCCTATTCCTATTCTTAGTCTTATTCTTAATCCTAGTTTTATTCCTATTCCTAGTCTTAGTTTTAGTCTTAGTCCTATTCCTATTCCTATTCCTATTCCTATTCCTATTCTTATTCCTATTCCTAGTTTTATTCTTAATCCTAGTCTTATTCCTATTCCTAGTCTTAGTTAAAGTCTTATTCCTGTTCTTAGTTTTATTCTTAATATTAGTCTTATCCCTATTCCTAATCTTAGTCTTATTCCTATTCTTAGTCTTAATCCTAGTCTTAGTCTTAGTCCTATTCCTAGTATTAATCCTAGTTTTAGTCTTAGTCCTATCCCTAGTCTTAGTCCTATTCTTAGTTTTAGGCTTATTCCTAGTCTTAGTCTTATCCTTATTCCTATTCCTAGTCTTAGTTTTGGTTTTAGTCCTATTCCTTGTTTTAGTTTTAGTCTTAGTCTTATTCCTATTCCTAGTCTTATTCCTATTCCTAGTCTTAGTTTTAGTCTTGGTTTTATTCGTAGTCTTAGTCTCATCCTTATTCCTATTCCTAGTCTTAATTTTAGTCTTAGTCTTATTCCTAGTCTTAGTCGTAGGTTTAGTCTTAGTCTTATTCCTATTGCTAGTCTTATCCTTATTCCTATTCCTAGTCTTAGTCTTAATCCTATACCTATTCCTAGTCTTAGACTTAGGTTTAGTCTTAGTCTTATTCCTATTGCTAGTCTTATCCTTATTCCTATTCCTAGTCTTAGTCTTAATCCTATTCCTATTCCTATTCCTAGTCTTAGTCTTAGGTTTAGTCTTAGTCTTATCCCTATTGCTAGTCTTATCCTTATTCCTATTCCTAGTCTTAGTCTTAATCCTATTCCTATTCTTAGTCTTAGTCCTATTCCTAGTCTTAGCCTTAGTCCTGTTCCTAGTCTTAATCCTATTCCTATTCCTATCCTTATTCCTATTCCTAGTCTTAGTCTTAATCCTATTCTTAGTCTTAGTCCTATTCCTAGTCTTAGTCTTAATCCTATTCCTATTCCTTTTCCTATTCTTAGTCTTAGTCCTATTCCTAGTCTTAGTCTTAGGTTTAGTCTTAGTCTTATCCCTATTGCTAGTCTTATCCTTATTCCTATTCCTATTCTTAGTCTTAGTCCTATTCCTAGTCTTAGTCTTAATCCTATTCCTATTCCTTTTCCTATTCTTAGTCTTAGTCCTATTCCTAGTCTTAGTCTTAGTCTTAGGTTTAGTCTTAGTCTTAGTCTTATCCCTATTGCTAGTCTTATCCTTATTCCTATTCCTATTCCTAGTCTTAGTCTTAATCCTATTCCTATTCCTATTCCTAGTCTTAGTCCTGTTCCTAGTCTTATATTCCTATGCTTATTCTTATTCTATTTTTAGCTCTTTTTTTTTAACTCATGCCATTTAACAAGGTCACAAACGTTACCTCAGTTCTCTGTTTGTCTTGTGCATGTAGTGAGTTGACAAAAAAAAAAAAAAGTGAATAACAGCCTTTTAACTTATTTATTTTTTCTCAGTAAGTATTTAATGATCAAACCAGAGACTATAGGTGTATTTTATTTTCCATCATATTCATCTCTTGTCAGTGGTCTTCACTCAGGACCAAAAATCCGCCTTAAACTTCCGACAAATAAAGGTTCAATTACGATCACTATCTCTACGGACTGACATTGAAGTGTTTGCGTTGACACCGTTTTAGTTCGGATCGCTCGGCCTCCTTCCGTTCTCTTTTAACCTCGTTGCGTTGCTTGGCTTAAACCGATGTGACAACCCCGGAGTGAGTGTGTGTGAGCCGCGAGGGCCGAGGGGAAGTTTTGTGTGTGGGCTGGTGAGTGTGAAAATAGGAAGAGAATGGAGACGCCTGGGCTGCCGTAGTAAATGTTGCCTTGTAAATCCCCGGCAAACATTCTTAGGTCACACAGGGTGAACGACAACAACTACTTTAAAATAAACTGACATTAGGAGATGCCAGAGCTCATATAGACAATCGCACGTGTGTTTTTGGGACGGAGGGTTGGAGGCTGTGAGGTGGTGTCAGGACAATGTTTAGACAATTCCATCAACACACTACACGATGTGGACAAAAGTATGTGGACACTTTGAATTCAGGGTTTGTGTGTTTTTTTCTAACGGGTCAATAATGATAAATGTCATAATATACAGGGTGGGGAAGCAAAATTTACAATATTTTGAGGCAGGGATTGAAAGACAGTGTATGACCAATTAGTTTATTGAAAGTCATGAGAATTTATTTGCCACAAGAAAATTGACATAATAGAAATTTTTTTTATTCTATGTGTCCTCCTTCTTTCTCAATAACTGCCTTCACACGCTTCCTGAAACTTGCGCAAGTGTTCCTCAAATATTCGGGTGACAACTTCTCCCATTCTTCTTTAATAGTATCTTCCAGACTTTCTCGTAATAGTTTTGCTCATAGTCATTCTCTTCTTTACATTCTAAACAGTCTTTATGGACACGCCAACTATTTTTGAAATCTCCTTTGGTGTGACGAGTGCATTCAGCAAATCACACACTCTTTGACGTTTGCTTTCCTGATTACTCATATGGGCAAAAGTTTCTGAAAAGGTATGGATAATAGTGTTAGGTATGATTATGACATCAATATATGTTTGGTTTCAAAACAATTGACGTAGTGCCTGCTGAGAAAAAGCAACTAAATGTTCTTTGTAAATTTTGCTTCCCCTCCCTGTACACTACAAACAAAAAATTAAGGATATTTAATTTTTTTTTGTCTTCTTTTTTTTTTTTGTCTTTTTTGCCATTTGTAAATAAAACTATGTCTGGTCATTAAAAAAATGTGTTTCAATTCATTTCACATGCAAGAAAGTAGAAAGCACTGTGCAAGAATCCCAACCAAAAAATATAGGCCAAAAATTAAAAATATCCTTAACTTTTTGTTTGTAGTGTAGTTTTATATTGGGATAAATGTCATTGCAGGGTTTAAATTGTTATCTTTGCTTCAAAAATGTGTCAGAGGTACTAACTCTCTTCCCTCAAGTTTTTCTTTTTTTTTTTTTCTGTGCTACTCTTATGTTCATAGTTTTATACTTGAATATCTAAATACTAAATGCTCACGTGCACTGTTAGGCTCCTTCTTTTCTTTTTTTTTCTTTGTATTAGGATTTTAAATGCTACTATGTGTGTATTTATGCATAATTTTCTTTGCCTTATTTCCTAGAATTGTATTTGACTATGCATACAAACTTGTTGACATCATTATTATCATCCATTTTTTACTTACTTATTTACATTACTCTTTTTTTCTCTTCCTTTTTCTTCCTTTCAGTGAGCATTATTGATACCCTTTAAAAAAAAAAGAGAGAGATAGAACAGTGTACTGTTCTGAATAAAAATTTGAATTAAAAATAGGCGTCAGAGATGGATTTTTACTTAATTTCTCTCAACAATGACTTTTTTTTTTTTTTAAATCCAAGACTATGATAAACTCTAAACTCTGACCTGTAAATAATCATTTTCCATCTACTTTCTTCACATCTCACTGAGGAAGAAAAATCTCCCGTTAAACTTTAAGGAAATATTGATGTTTTTATCTCAAATCATCATGAACAGGACATCTTACAGCTGTAGACATGATGTGTCCCAATATTTTTGTCCATATACTTTATAAACATATGTTACAACACCACTATATCCATGTAGCGTAGTTATTGTTAAATTATAATCCCATAAACTTGCATATTTAAATTTTTTGTCTCCAGTCTGTGTTTTAACTTGATGACATGATGCGTCCCAATATTTTTGTCCATGTAGTTTATGAGCATCAATATTTCCTTAAAATTTAATGAGAGATTTTTCTTCTTTAGTGACATGTGAAGAAAGTAGATGGTTAGTTGTGGTAGAAAATGATTATTTACAGTCAGAGCCTGGAAAATATTTTAGAAATTTAGAGGTAGAACATTTAAAATCATAGTCATGGATTAAAAAAAAAAAAAAAGACAAAAAAAAAACAATCAATGTTGAGAGAAATTAAGTCAAAACCAGCTCTGAGGCATTTCAGAAGCAAAGATAACAATTTAAACCAAACTAACCAATGAAATGCAATGACATTTATCCCAATATAAAACACAGAACATTTAAATTCATCCAAAAAATGTATGTTTTGTTTTTTTTTGTTTTTTTGATTATTATTATTAATTTTATTTTATTTACCCTTTATTTTCAACCAGGAAAACATGTGTCGTGGCTAAGACAGCAGCAGAAGTTATAGACAAAACAGATTTCATCCATACATCCACACTAAACTAATAACATTTGTATAAAACACCATCAAAAAATCAAAAAGTACTTGGATTATAATCAAAAAAGTTCCTTAAATGCATCTGAATGTTGAGAGAAATTAAGTCAAAACCAACTCTGAGGTATTTTAGAAGCAAAGATAACAATTGAAACCAAACTAACCAATGCAATGATATTTATCCCAATATAATACATAGAACATTTAAAATTATTTTTAAAAATTAATGGTTTTTTAGTTTAATTTTATTTTATTTAACTGTTTTTTAACCAGGAAAAAGTGCCGTGGCCAGGACAGCAGCAGAAGTTACAGACAATAGAGATTTAATCCATATATTCACACTAAACTAATAACATACATATAAAACACCATCAGAGAATCAAAAGGTATTTAAGTTATAATCAACAATGTTCCTTAAAAGTATCTCAATGTTGAGAGAAATTAAGTCAAAACCATCTCTGAGGTATTTTAGAAGCAAAGATAACAATTTAAACCAAACTAACTAATGCAATGATATTTATCCCAATATAACACATAGAACATTTAAAATCATAATTTTTTTATTTTTCATTTTTTTAAAATTAATTTTATTTTATTTAACCTTTTATTTAACCGGGAAAAAAGTGTCAAGACAGCAGCAGAAGTTACAGACAATAGAGATTTTATCCATACATCCACATTAAACTAATAACATATGTATAAAACACCATCAAAGAATCAAAAAGTACTTGGATTATAATAAAAAAAGTTCCTTAAATGCATCTGAATGTTGAGAGAAATTAAGTCAAAACCATCTCTGAGGCATTTTAGAAGCAAAGATAACAATTTAAACCAAACTAACTAATGCAATGATATTTATCCCAATATAACACATAGAAAATTAAAAATTATAAAAAAATAAATAAATAAAAAATTTAATTAATTTTATTTTATTTAACCATTTATTTAACTGGGAAAAAAAGTGTCAAGACAGCAGCAGAAGTTACAGACAATAGAGATTTCATCCATACATCCACATTAAACTAATAACACATGTATAAAACACCATCAAAGAATCAAAAAGTACTTAAATTATAATAAAAAAATTTCCTTAAATGCATCTGAATGTTGAGAGAAATTAAGTCAAAACCAGCTCTGAGGCATTTTGGACACAAACATAACAATTTAAATCAAACTAACCAATGAAATGCAATGGTATTTATCCCAATATAAAACTATATTATTACATTTGTCATTATTGACCCCTGTTGAGCCGCATTATGTAACAAATTCCCATTTTGTAATAGTAATAAAAGTTCAAAATGTAATAAGAATGTTACATCATCTTGTAATGAAGCCGCATTATGTAATAAACTGACAAATTTTGTAATAAACTATGCCAACGCATTATGTAGTAAATTTTTTCACATAATGTAGGAAGTTATTACAATTTGAGAAATTTATTACAAAATGCACTTGACCCATTTTTTATTTAAAAAAATGTAATAACATGATTCATTATGTAATAACAATCCAAATTAATATCATTTCAGAGCAATTTAGAAGAAATTAGTCACAGGAGCTACAGGTAATGTAATCAGAACTTTAACCACACAGTTTAAAGATTAATTTAGCACATTACATTTTCCTGAAAATAAAAATGTGTCAAGTGCATTTTGTAATAAATTTCTCAAATTGTAATAACTTAATACATAATGCGAAAAAATTTACTACATAACGCATTGAGGTAGTTTATTACAAAATTTGTCAGTTTATTACATAATGCGGCTTTATTACAAGATGACGTGACAGTCTTATTACATTTTGAACTTTTATTACATAATGGGAATTTATTACATTTTGAACTTTTGTCACATAATGGGAATTTATTAGATTTTGAACTTTTGTCACATAATGGGAATTTATTAGATTTTGAACTTTTGTCACATAATGGGAATTTATTACATAATGCAGCTCAATACCCCTGATAGAAAAGAAACACCTAAATTCAACATGTCCCAATACTTTTGTCCACTATACATACACATACTTAAAGGTTGAATATCACATACAGGCCTCTCTATGTTGAACCAGAGCCGTTTATGATGCAAGATCGACCGCCTCTTAGCTGTTCATTTCACCTGTTTCAGATGCATAATGTATTTTTTTATGATTAGCTTGAGGACGAGTAATGGGGGGGGGGCGCGGTGGGAAAATGCTAGGGGTGATAATCAAGCATGTGTGAAATGCAAAATAGTCCCTGCCCTAAATACGGAGCCCTTTTTGGCACGAGGATGTAAAACCCGAGCACCCATCCTGAGACCGACTACATACGAGTGAACTTTATTATATCTGACACACCCTTTTGGCTTTGAGACAAATGTTAATTACGTTCTGTGGGTTAAAAAGTCTAAAAATAGCCCCCGTTCATCCATTAGCGCTCTGAAATATGCCACGGTGACACTTGCTAGAACGGCACATGTGCTATTTCGTACTTGTCACTTGCTGAATGAGTTGCGAGGTTACCCACAGTGAACCACTAAACACCTTCAACCTCTCTGCAGTTACTTAAGTATCAAGTCGCCAGTTCCAGAGACGCTTAAACCAGTCATCCAGCACTTAGCGGACACTGACACGAACGGGAAGGGTCTGAGGTGGAGGCAGGCGCCAACGTTCAAACACTAATCCAACTTTATTTCTGCCCTCTGGGGTAACGAGGATATAAGACACTGAAGAGCCCCCGGGCTAAAAGTACTGACGACATAAAAAAAAAAAAAAAAAAAAAAAAAAAAAAAAGGTCTGTTAAAAATATTTATAGGGTGGATTTAGCTAAACAAATACAACATGTTTATATGATGAACTGGGATTATCCACAAATGTGACTTCAGTAGTTCAGTTTTAACACCAGGGTCTGAAACTGAAGCAACATGAGAACCTGCCTAACCCTAACCCTAACATGAGAACCTGCCTAACCCTAACCCTAACATGAGAACCTGCCTAACCCTAACCCTAACCCTAACATGAGAACCTGCCTAACCCTAACCCTAACCCTAACATGAGAACCTGCCTAACCCTAACCCTAACATGAGAACCTGCCTAACCCTAACCCTAACCCTAACATGAGAACCTGCCTAACCCTAACCCTAACCCTAACATGAGAACCTGCCTAACCCTAACCCTAACATGAGAACCTGCCTAACCCTAACCCTAACCCTAACATGAGAACCTGCCTAACCCTAACCCTAACATGAGAACCTGCCTAACCCTAACCCTAACCCTAACATGAGAACCTGCCTAACCCTAACCCTAACATGAGAACCTGCCTAACCCTAACCCTAACATGAGAACCTGCCTAACCCTAACCCTTAGCCTAACCCTAACCCTAACCCTAGCATGAGAACCCACATGGACTTTATGATGCAAAGATCTGTGTCAGTTTTTCCGATTAGTTTAGATTAGATTAGATTAGATTAGATTAGATTAGATTAGATTAGATTAGATTAGATTGGACTATATTGGATTGGATTGGATTGGACTGGACTACATAAAAGTAGATTAGATTTAGCTGGATTGGACTGGATTAGATTGGACTGGACTGGCCTACACTAGATTAGATTAGATTAGATTAAATTAGATTAGATTGGACTGGACTGAACTACATAAAATTAAATTAAATTAAATTAAATTAAATTAAATTAGATTAGATTAGATTAGATTAGATTAGATTAGATTAGATTGGATTGGACTATATTGGACTATAATGGATTGGATTGGACTGGACTACATAAAAGTAGATTAGATTAGGTTAGATTATTTTAGATTAGATTAGATTAGATTAGATTGGACTGTATTGGACTGGACTGGACTGATTTGACTAGTTTGGACTAGATTAGATTAGATTAGATTGGACTGGATTGAACTGGACTACACTAGATTCGATTCGATTGGACTGGCCTACACTAGATTAGATGAGATTAGATTAGATTAGATTGGACTGAACTGGACTACACTATATTAGATTAGATTAGATTAGATTAGATTAGATTGGACTGAACTGGACTACACTATATTAGATTAGATTAGATTAGATTAGATTGGACTGAACTGGACTACACTATATTAGATTAGATTAGATTAGATTGGACTGTATTGGATTGGACTGGACTGATTTGACTAGTTTGGACTAGATTAGATTAGATTGGACTAGATTGAACTGGACTACACTAGATTCGATTCGATTGGACTGGCCTACACTAGATTAGATTAGATTAGATTAGATTGGACTGAACTGGACTACACTATATTAGATTAGATTAGATTAGATTAGATTGGACTGAACTGGACTACACTATATTAGATTAGATTAGATTAGATTGGACTGTATTGGATTGGACTGGACTGATTTGACTAGTTTGGACTAGATTAGATTAGATTGGACTAGATTGAACTGGACTACACTAGATTCGATTCGATTGGACTGGCCTACACTAGATTAGATTAGATTAGATTAGATTAGATTGGACTGAACTGGACTACACTATATTAGATTGGATTGAATTAGATTAGATTAGATTAGATTAGATTAGATTAGATTAGATTAGATTAGATTAGATTAGATTAGACAGAACTTTGTTGATCCCGTGGGCAGAACCCTCAGGACTTCAGTAGTGAATCGACTGCAGAACTCTCACTGTGTTGTCTCTGAATGAAACCTTCTACGCTGTGGTTCTTTCTCTTATCCCTGGTTTTCTGAGCGCATGTAAAGCTGTAGAATCTGACAGCGCATTTCCTGCTCATGTCGCTGAAGGTGTGCTTAAAGTGTCATCGGCTCTCACGTAACAAAATGTGTGTTCGAAGAGAACCGGAGTGTCGCTGGCAGCACATGGCGTCCTGAGGCGGGACATGTGCCAAACGTTCCTCAGGCGTTATTTCTGACCCGCGGGGCAATGAGGAACAGACATAGAAGTTATTTCCCTAAGGAGGATCACATGTTTTTTGGCATTCGGAGGCAAGAAGCAGGCCTTTGTCAGTCCCTTTATTGGATTGCGGCCCCTGTGCAGGCAGCGTGTTTATTCCCCAGACGGCCCAGCACAATGCGGCCCTGCTTTGTTGCTCTTGTCTGGGCCTTAGACGGGATGAATCCAGCCCAGGATCAACAGGGCAGGACTAGCAGCGATCCGCATTCCTGTGCCCCGTGGTCCGGCCGAGGCAGGAGCAGGACATTAAATCAAATCTAACTTTAAAGAGGCCATAATCAGCTTCTGCTGGCGGCCGCTGCCCAACGCAAAGCTGGTTTTAAGAAGCGAGGACAAGCACATCTTTGTTTTCTGCTTCATATGAGGAAAAAAAAAAAAAAAACAGAATGTGGATGTTTTAACGCGTCATCTCGGTCTGGAGATGGGGTGAGGTGAGCTCACGCCTCAGTCGATCCAGAAGGAGGCTGTTGTGTCAGTTTTTAAACACATGCAGATAATTGTACTTTCCGCTCTGCTTAGGTCCTCAAAAACCAGCCGACACGTGATGATTTTTTTTTTTAATCTCACCAGTTGATAGACCATGAGATATTGTGAAGGCGTTGAGTCCGGTGTCGTCATCGTCTTTGTTAATGTCTTCGTCAATGTCTTCATTGATGTCTTTGTCGATGTAATCGTTGATGTAATCATCAACGTTTTCATCGTTGTCTTTGGCGTTGTCTTCATTGCTGTCTTAGTCGTTGCCTTAGTCGTTGTCTTTGTCGATGTTTTCGTTGTTGTCTTCGTCATTGTTTTCATCGCTGTCTTAGTCGTCTTTGTCGTTGTCTTCGTCATTGTCGTAGTTGTTGTCTTAGTCGTTGTCTTAGTCATTGTTTTCGTCGATGTCTTTGTTGTTGTCTTTGTCAATGTTTTCGTTGTTGTCTTCGCCATTGTTTTCACAGCTGTCTTAGTTGTCTTTGTCGTTGTCTTTGTCGTTCTTAGTCATTGTCTTAGTCGTGGTCTTAGTCGTTGTCTTAGTCGTCTTAGTTGTTGTCTTCATCTGTGTTTTCGTCGGTGTCTTAGTTGTTGTCTTTGTCGTCATCTTCATCACTGTCTTAGTCGTTGTCTTCGTCATTATCTTCGTTGTTTTCTTTGTTAGCAGTTTCTTCAAACATCTTCTCCAACAAAACTAATGGTTGAATTCATTTCAGATTTTTTTATGTAACTTCTTTGGGACAATGTCAAGTTTAAAGTTTCTTCACAGTTTTGAGAAATTTTTGCATTTTAAAATACTTTTTTTCAATATTAAAAATGTGCTTTTATATATAATGGTCCGTATTTTGATGGTTTATAACATGTACATGGTTTCAGATATCAGTATAGTTACTATTGAACACTGATAGGAAGTCATATACGGACTTTCGTTTGGGTCTATGACCTTTGACCTTTAGTGACCTTGAAGGGTCAAACTCCAGGTCACCATTGTCTAGATTTCAACAATCTTCTGTTTTGACACTACTGGTCGGATTTGTTTGAAATTTTATATGTATCTTCGTTGGGACGATGTCTACAAAGTTTGTTCACAGCTTTGACAAATTTGGATGTTTTAATTTTTGACAAATTTTTCGAAATATTAAAAATCTACCTTTACTTTTAATGCTCCATATTTTGATGGCTTACAACATGTAAATGGTTACAGATATCAGTATAGTTCCTATTGATCACTGATAGAAGTCATATTTGAACTTTGAATTAGTTTAATTGGGGCGGCTGTGGCTCAGGTGGTAGAGTGGGTCATCCAATAACCGAAGGGTTGGCGGTTCAAATCCCGCTCTGCCAAATCCCGCTCTGTCCTAGTCAGTCACCCTCCCTGCCTCCAGTGCCACTCACACTGGTGTATGAATGTTTGGTGGTGGTCGGAGGGGCTGTAGGCGCAAATTGGCAGCCACGCTTCCATCAGTCTGCCCCAGGGCAACTGTGGATACAAATGTAGTTTACCACCACCAGAGTGTGAATGTGAGAGCGAATGAATAATGGGTCAATAATGTAAAATGCTTTGGGTGTCTAGAACAGCGCTATATAAATCCAATCCATTATTATTATTATTAGCAGTAGTAGTACTAGTAGTAGTTGAAGTATTAATTCCCCTCCAGTGAAAGCACCACCCACTTCTGTTGAGAGTTTGATCTCCTGCATCCAGACCACAGAACATTAACATAGTACAGAACCTGACAACCTCACAAATTCAACTTGTTATTGATGCCGTTGAGCTACAGGGACATTAGGCCTTTTTTTTTTTTTTTTTTTTTCTACTGGAGTCGTACAGTCTGGGTTTACAGTAAATGTTCTTTCTCTGCTCTAACTTGGTCTTGTTCGGGGCTAGTGGGGTAATTTACGACTCCTAAAATGTTTAAAGGAGGCAGAAATAGACAGGTGTAATTAAGGCTAATTTTCCTGCCAGTCAATCACTGCCTCTGCGTAAATGGATCAGTAACAATCGGCTCAGGTTGCTCTGCCAGCTGCTCCTCACGTCAGCCTTTGACCCCCGAGCGCAGACTGCCCACCGACTCCTAATTAACTACCCTCAATTAAACCCTAATAGGCTGATTAACAGACCCTTGTTGTGCTGTAATGGCCCGTCGTTTCCTCGCCGTGCTCCTCTGAAATGCATCCTGACTGAAGCATGTTAATCACTGCCCACTCCTTCTCAGACTCCCACTCTATCTCCGTCCCTGCCCATGTCGCTGCCTCTCGCTCACTTTACAGAACGCCGTCAGCCCGGGCAGACTCGACGCCAATACGTATTAACCATCTGTTGAGACAAACCACCTCTTTTGGGCTGTAGATACTTCATGAATAGACGGATAATCACAATCCAAAAGTTAAATCTGAAACACTTCTCATAGAAAATGATCCAGTTATGACTTAACAATAAGCTTGGCCAAAAAAACAAACAAAAAACAAACAAAAAAAAACATCCCACACACACAATATTTAACTGGACCAACTTAAGCTTTAATTACATGCCAATGCATTGTTACAATAAATGCCATTTCAATCCAAAATTGCATTAATTTTCAGTCCAGATCTTGTGTTGATGGTGTATCTTTTGGGTTTCTGTAAATTGGCTTGAGAGTCTGGTTTCAACTGGCTCTATATGTAAAGCATCATGAGATAACTTTTGTTATGATTAGGTGCTATATAAATAAAATTTGATTGATTGATTGATTGATTGATTGAGTCAGACCATTGTTTAAAGTCTAGTCCGTCACATCCCATAGATCCTCAATGTGGTTCTGGACTGGACTCTCTAGAAACTTGTTGCAGCTAAAACATATTAATCACTGCAATAATTATCCAATAGAAAGATTTAACCCTTTCATGCATAGTGGTCACTCCAGTGGACAGTTATTCTCCAGCTGTTCTCTTGTATATTCATGGGTTTTGGTGTTTTAGTTCCATATCAGCCAACACTGTGGACACTTATGCATCATCCCATACACTGCAATTCATACCATTACTGTAACTTTACTGTTCTTGATAAACCTGATCTGGAGTAACATGTTTTAGTGTAAATCAATTGTTATTTGTCAGACAAAAAGTTTTGTTTTTTTTTTTTTTTTTTTTTTTTTTTTTGCATGTTATCTCCATGACGTGAGTTATAACTAGCATTATAATATGTTGAAATGTGAGAAAACATCAAATTAGCAGCATTAAAATGTTTTTTATTTCATTGTTTTCATCTCACTTTCTGATATTGGGTTTATGTTTCTTTACTTCAAAAATTAAATGCATGGGTATTTTCGTATTTCCATGTGGAAAAAAAACTTGATCGGAATTTTTTTTTTCACGCCTAAGGAGGAATAAAAACACTCAATAAAAAAAATGTTGACTACTAATAATAATTTGTGCATGAAGGGGTTAAACTATTATTGTTTAGTGGTCAGGTATTGTGTATATATAGTGGGGGATTGTCAGCAAAGACAAATACCAATGGAAAATATTTTTAAAAAGTACTGTTTTAACCCTTTATAGGTAAGTGTTTGAGTAAAATTTTGGAGTTTTCCTGAAAGTAATGACAACATTTTACAGAAAATGATGATCTCAGCATATCAATTACCTCTATATTTGTGCCAAGTTTGAAGTAAATTGAAACAAAGTTGATGTTTTTATAGATATTTGACATTTTGCCCATGATAACTTAATGGGAGAAGAAAAAAAGCTAAAAAAAAAAAAAAAATTGTATGAAACTTTGACCTACTCTTTCCAAAATATAATGAGATTTATTCTGGGTCACTGGCGATCTATAAACCCAATTTGGTATGAATTCAACCAATAGTTTAGCTGCTAGAGTGAACAAACAACCAAATCGAACCACAAACAATACCCCTTGCCTCCCCTTCAGAAGGCGTGGTAAAAATAGAATTTTAGGAAAGTAAAAAAATATGGGTTTTATTTTGAACGGATGGATGGCTAATTTTACTTCAGCAAACTGGGTCTAAAAGTAGTCTTGTCAAACATTTTTCAGTATTATTTTTTATTTATGAACCTTTATTTAACCAGGAAAAAAGTCACTGAGATTAAAAACCTCAGGAGTGTCCTGGCTAAGACAACAGCAGCAGAAGTTACAAACGGTACAGATTTCATCCATACATCCACTCTATAAAATATACATAAAACACATTATAAAACTTAGTTCTAAAACCATAGATAAAACACTAAACTAGAAACATACCTATAAAACACCAGTAGAAAAGAAACAATATCTAACCTTCCTTCTCCTGAGAAATCCCGGTTAATATTTGGATTGTGGATTCAAGCAGTGACACTAAAACTAAGGTTTGTTTATTATCCCAGCAGAGAAACAACTCACTGTAAGAGTCATCGCTTTTCCATTGGACAATAACGCAAAACTTTACCAATATTTACTAAATGTCGAAAAAACAGAAGTGCGGAATGCCAATTTTTCTATTAAATCACAAATGCAATGATTTGTTTATTTATCGTGAGATGGCTTAAGAAGTCATACCATAAACATGGTGACGAACGTAAATATGGTGTTGATTTACAGATATATTCATTATTATTATATATTGCCCCTCTGTCCTATATCTTCTACTAAATTAAAAAATGATTCAGTTTCCTGGTGTGTCTGCGCATACCGCGCCATGTTTCTTTTAAAACTCGTCTTCTTCGCTTGTTGCAACGTCCGTCAGCATTCATTTTTTTGTTCATGTGACTGTAGTTGTGGAAAAAAGTCTTTCCATTGCAGTTTTGCGTGATATACCAATTGCACTACGCCCAAAAAACCACTTCTTTCCAGTGCAAAAACTTAATGAAAAAATGAGAGTTTTAGTGAAATTTTCCATTAGGTACATTTTTATGCGCAATTTGAGGGTCAAAGGAAGCTGATTTGTGACACCATTTACACAACCATCCAGTCTAAAAAGTCGGTCTCATTGTTTTCAATAAGTCCAATTTACCTGCTTGCAAAATGTCTTCCTCCCGTTGGCAGATTTTATTGCTTAACACAAGGCAACTAGAATGTTCTGTTTCTTTCCAGTGTATTTTTTGTAGCGGGTGTTCATATCATTTCTTCTAAAACAACACTATATTGATGCTGTCACTTGAGGAGAGCTCAGAAATCAATATTTGGTAGAATAGCCCAGATTTTCTATCAGCCTTCATGTGTCTTGGCACGTTCTCCAGCAGTTTTTCTCGTTGCTGTCGGCCGTTTCGTGCCACTCCTGGGGCAAAAATGCAGGCAGCTCCATTTTGTTTGATGGCTCATGACCGTCCATCCATCTTCCACTTGATCACGTTCCAGAGGTTTTCAACAAGACTCAGGTCTGGAGATTTGGGAGTGGTTTCTTAATTTCCACAACTGTATCAAAACTAAAATAAAATGTGACCATATATAAACTTTAATGCTTAATTTACATCCTAAAGAGTAAACACATGACACACAACTGGTCCATTTGTACCATTTTTATCATGAAAAAGAAAAGTTTTAAGTAAAAACAAGGGATGAAATAAAGCAATACATACAGTTATTGCAATATAATAGGAATTTTAATGATAATTATCAGGCTTCTGGGTTTGTTTTGTTTATATTCTCATGTAAAATGCTTAGACTCTGCCAGTGTACTTTAATTTCAATCATATTTTGACATGAGACAAACATTTTATCATTAGAATAGCGTTAAATGTTGTGAAATGTTCCGATCATAAAGTTTAAACCCAGAAATAACCGTCTTTTTTGTCATTTTGTCCCTTTTTTTTGTCAGAAACAAGGCATATTTTTATCTGTGACTCTCTCCCCACATTCAAATCCAGACTCAAAACTCGCCTTTTCAGAATAGCCAACCCCTCATAAGCTCTACTCTCCATTGTACAACTTCATTTTTATATATAGTAATTATTTGTTTTAATCTGTGTATTTCTTTGTCTTTTATGGGTTGTTTGTTTTATCTTGTTGCACAGTGTCCTTGGGTGTCTTGAAAGGCGCTTATAAATAAAATGTTATTATTATTATTATTATTATTATTATTATTATTATTATTATTATTATTATTATCTTATTACATCTTTCACATTTTTTCCCATTTTTTTTTCTCTTATTTTCCATTGATTTTCTGTTAATGTGTAGCTTCATTTTTTTTTTCTTTTTCTTTTTTATATCTTTCAAGAATAATTTAAAGCCATAGACAGCTTCTTGCTTCCTTGAAGTTTGACTCAGGACCAAAAATCAGCCTTAAAAACTGTCATGAAAAATAAGTTGACATTTACTGTGATTGTTTTTATATCGACTGACATAAAAAAAACGTTTATTGCCGTTACATTCTTGATCGTATTTCAGCACTTGGAGGACGTTTATATCCATATTATTGTACGGAACAGGTCAGTGTTTAGTATTTGGCAGACATTCTCTTATTTCCTCTGTAACTTTAAGCAGGAACACGCTTCATTGCTTTTATTACATTTTTCTGATAATCACATCTATGGAAAAATTCCTGCAACTGCACCAAAAATAGGACTTCTTTTTTTTTTTTTTTAGCTTTTTTTTTTAGCTTTTTTTTTTGCATCTGAGCCCATCGCAGCTGGAACCTCATGAGAAAGGGAAAAAAAAAAAAAAAAAAAGGAAACAGTGGCAAAATCCTGAAATCATCAACTTAATGAACGTGTTGACAGTTTTCACTAGATTTATCCTGCATTGTGTACACCGCACTTTAAAACGCTGTGTTACCACATTGAAAACGCTGTAAATCTTCGTGCCACAGTGCAGCCAGAAATCATGACAGCTTTTCTTCCTCATTTCGGTTTGAGCTGAAGGAGCCGTCAGCAGAAATGTCTGTGTACAGTAAATAGTTTACCACTGTATTTTATTTATTCATTTATTTTTTTTCCCAGTAAAGTAAAAGCGCTTAACTAGACTCTGCTCGGGCTGTGTTGAGGTAGTGTTCTCCACTTAGAGCTGATGGATAGGAGCATTATGGGGAACATAAAACTAAAAGGGTGTGCGGGGGGAGGGGGGGGTGGGGTGTTGAGGGAATGCTTCTTTGCAGGGAAATCAATTTAGTCTGGTATCAGCCTGCCAACTCTTAGTGGCAGACTTAAGAATAAATCACAAGATCCTGACAAGTACAGCTTTGTTTGTCAAATTGTAATTGTTCCATTTAATTAGAATCTTACTTTTTCACTTGAACCGAGTCTGTAGGTTTACGCTTTTTGACGCAACTGGATTCTCGTGAGCCCGTTTTATGACCAAGTGCCAGTGTTATGATGTTACACGCTGGGAGTTTCCTGTTTTATTATAACACAAATTCCACGTCTCACTTTTTTGGCGGCAGACGCTGTGACACGTCGATACGTTTCTATGGAAATGGCAATAGGCTGACAGTGGTTTAACCCATAAAGACCCAAACATCCAGCAAAATGATTTACTGATATAAAATGTTGATCTATTTATCCTATAAATGCATGTAAATAATCGGTGTAAAATACAGTTTGTCGTCTTTTCACGGTCGTCAGATATGACCCATTTGGACGTTCAGAGGCTCTGTAGTTACTATGGGAACACAGTCATCTTCTACAACATTGATTCACCAGTAAAACCCATAGAGTTGGATCAATGACAGTGGATGGAGACATTTGGTTTTATGTTCAATTAATGATATATTTTACTGAAAAAGTCACTTTTTCTCTGTTTTTGATATAATAACCCTCAACTTTAATTGGAGCTTTTATGAACATCTACATGATCAGTGAATTAAACATAGGAAAATACCTGATTTTCACTTAAAGGAGTGATATTTTGCACTTTCTTAAATGTAATTATGCATTTTCAAACATTTCCCTGTGGTCTACATAAACTGTAAATGCTCTGCTTGGGTCTGAATTCTTCATTAATTCAACTCCACAGGTCCATCTTCAGCCCTATTTCTGAGTAATGACACCAGAAAGGTGGTTTTGAGCACTGGGCCTTTAAATGCACATGAGCCACTTCATGCCCCACCCCCTCCAGGTTGTTGACTGTGCTTTCTGTCCCGTTCAGCTAATTGTGTTCGTTAATACAACCAACAACTGAACATTTTAGGTAATCTGCTCAAACTTTGGACATATTTTCATTTTTTACTACAGTCGCTGTTGCTGACAAACAATTATGTCATACTCTGAGAAATGTTGGTCGGAAGTCTTGACCTTATATGTGCAAATGTTGTGATGTAACTAGTTATTAAATGTAACAAATTAACTAGGAATTAAAACAGGTTGTAGAAATCCACTGGATTTTTGCTGGAATGAATATAAAGATAGCTTTGCAGCACCTGGAGGGTTCAAATTCAAACTTTATGAGCTATTAGGGTCCAAATACACAAATAAATGAACCAAAGACTAATAAAAGTGGGTTTAGCAAAATATGACCCCTTTATGAGAAGCCAAATACTGAGCATAATAATAGAATAAATGGTGATAAATGACTTTACCCTGTAATGCCAAATGTATCATCTTCAATACATGAGTTTTGAAGCCCTCTACGTGATCAGTGTGATATTTTTTTTCTTGAAAAACCTGATGTATACAATTAGATACATGTAATACACAGATAATCCACCAGGGGGGAGGAATTCATTCACCAGAGGCCTTTCCAGTGACACTACAAGACTGTCACTAATGAGGAAAGAGGCAGAACTTTGGCAATTTTGTAAAGGAATTACCAATTTGTTAGACATGTTTGTGTTATATTATGTTTTTGTTTGTTTGAAAATAATCATATTTGAGCATTGAGACCCGATGGATCAAATATGAGACAAAATTGAAACTCATTTTTTTTATTTTGATGATTTTTATTTTTTTTATTTGTTTTTGTTTTGTTTGTTTGTTTTGTTTTTTTAATTAGACAGTTGTTGTATCTATTCTGTACTGATTACTTGTCAATATTGGATTTACATTAAAGATCGTCTTGTTTTGGGTAGGGTGGGATTGTGGGAGGGATAAAAAGAAAAATGAGAGAATGGAAGTCCTCTTTATCACATTGCACTGTCATGCCTGTGAAATGACTTCCAGTAAAGAAAATTAATTAAAAGGAAAAAAGAATCAGGTTGATAAGATAAGATAAGATAAGATAAGATAAGATAAGATAAGATAAGATATTCCTTTATTGATCCCACAATGGGGAAATTCACAGTGTTATCAGCAGCAAACATACACATAAACATACACAGACGCGTAAAACAAACAGTCATATAAATTTGAATTTAAAAAGTGTTTAAAAGGAGAGTGCAAATACGGTTTGATATGAATGTAGTGCAAATGGTTATAAATAAAAAAAAATATATAAATACGGATTTGAATATATACAGATTTGGACACTTGCGGTTTTAGATATATAAATATGGTGCCTATGACAACATTGGGATGGACAACATAAATGGAATGGAAGGACCAATAAAGGCTCCAGTTTTATAGAACTGGAATTTTCTTTCAATGATTTAATGGTTCAGGCTTTACAGGGTTAAGAAAAGTAAAAAATAGAGAAAAAATAATTTGGGAACTGACACAAAAGCAGCGCTGGGTCTTTATGGGTTAAACATGGTCTGTGTGGCACTCTGTGATCCAGCATCGGTGCTTCAGTAGATTATAGGCTATAGATTTCCCTCATTTATCAAAATGCCAGAGTACGCTTGTCTTCCCCTCATATGGAACCATTACCAGTTGTTGTTTCGGTATGATGATGATGATGATGATGATGATGATGATGATGATGAAGAAGTGGACCTTTTTTTTCCCACAGTACTGTATGACTTTAACCCATAAAGACCCAGTGCTACTTTTGTGGCAGTTCCCGAATGAATGTTTCTCTATTTTTTACCTTTCTAAACTAATTTATCATCATTTATTCTAATATTATGCTCTGTATTTAGCATTTTTGAGTATAAATCATGTATTTCCCTATATTCAATTCACTGATCATGTAGATGTCCATAAAGTTCAGATTAAACTTGAGGGTTATTATATCAAAAACAGAGAAAACTGAAGAAAACATGACTTTTTTTAGTAAAATATATCATTAACTGAATATAAACCCAGTGCCTCCATCCACTGTCATTGATCCAACTCCATGGGTTTTACTGGTGAATCAATGTTGTAGAAGATGACGGTGTTTCCACGTTCACTACAGAGCCTCTGAACGTCCAAATAGGTCATATCTGATGACCACGAAAAGATGCAAAGCTGTATTTTACACCGATTATTTACATGTATTGATAGGATTAATGGGTCAACACTTATTAAACGTTTTAGATCAGTAGATGGTTTTGGTTGCTGGTGGATATTTGGGTCTTTATGGGTTAATCTGGTCCTGCTGTTAATCATACAGTAGGCTGACAACACTGGCGCAACAGAAAAGTTGGTAACACTTTACTTGAAGGTCTAGTTTATAATGCAGTAAGCGCACATTCATAAGACATTATAATGCATTTATAATGCATTATTAAAGTCATTACAACAGTTTATGATCATGTACAACAACTTATACCAAGGTTAATGAAGTATTATAAGTGTAGGCATAATGTATTATAAATTCAGCTTTCATAATGTTTTATACATCCATACCAAAGCAGTGTGAAGGAATTTATTTTTTTAGGTGGGAACATTTGTTAGGTTTTGTCACTGGTCCCTATACCCATCTATTTTAGGGATTTCATATTTATTAAAAAAAATAAAAATAAAAAAATAAAAAAATAAAAAACAGTATGTGTTTGAAATAACAAAGATTTAGAGCTGCTACTTTTTTTTTTTTTAAATTTATGTATAAAGCAACATGTAACACTTCTATTTCCTGTCTCTGTTCTTTTAATGTTTTGTTTTTGCAAAATAAAGAGTTATTAAGAACACTTTGATATATAATTTTTGACTTACACTTTCCTTAGAGCCAGCACATACTGCTCATACGTCATCATACCTGTGTTATGATATCATACAATTGCTAATAACCTTATACAGTGTTGTCACTTTACTAAAAGCTCTTAAAGTCCTCCTGTAACTTATTATTGATGTTTATAAGGCATTATTCAGTTTCAGAAACTACATGTCAGAGCAGTTCTCTGTGTCTTTATAAGTGGCTACAGTTATGATGGTTAGAATGTGTTATGTAACCCAGGACCTGAGATTCTTCCTTCAAACATTGTTGTCACTTTAGTATGGATGTATGAAACATTATGAAAGCTGAATTTATAATACATTATGCCCACACGTATAATACTTTATTAACCTTGGTATAAGTTGTTGTACATGATCATAAACTGTTGTAATGACTTTTATAATGCATTATAATGTCTTATGAATGTGCGCTTAATGCATTATAAACTAGACCTTCAAGTAAAGTGTTACCGAAAAGTTTATTAAAAAAATCCACCCTTTTCACCCTTTTTATGCCTCTATAACTTGTAAGGTCTCAATATATTCTTGTAACCCCTGTCAGGAATCTAAATGCATCTAGAGATGAAGAGGGCGCAACACCGGTCATCATGGACAGCTGAGTGAAAAATAAAACAGTCTAGACTAAGAGTTAATGCTTTCAATGTCAGTGGCGGCCGCTCGTTTGTATTCAGGTGCCTTCCGTGGCGGGCGAGGTGAGGGGATACGCCTCAGAGTACCGCCTCCGCTGCAGCCGAGCCGCTGATGACGGCCGCACACTGTATGATGAATGTGGCACGGCGAGCTATGCAGTGCATTCAGCAGCCCCGTGCACTCCATCTCAACTTAATATGAATGAATCCGACCAGCGCGGCACAATTGCCTCACGACTGTCAGATCAAGCTGTCACTAAACGGGCACGGCATTGCAAATCAAATTCCACCAATTGAATTTCAGATTAATCACCCGAGACGTATCTGCACAGGGCCGCGTACGTGGAATGTATACGCTGACATGTTTTCGTAACATAAACCAATCTAGTGTGGAACATGGATCCAGTTACCTGCAGACACATTTGGATGTCTGTGTTATTTGTCTTGTGCAAATGCATACAGCAGAAGATAATTCCCTTTTTTTTTCATTAAAATGCACTTTAAGGATGTGTGTATTTTCATTTCTTTGGTTTTTAATTCCATGCCATGTGAGATACACTTATAGAAATGTTGTATTTACTGACTAATTGAACCAGTGGTGTGGAAATATACAGTATATGTAAGCTTCCCACGTTAAGTTATATTGGTGTTTTTATCTAACTCCATTTCTTGGCCTGTATCTGGTTCCTGTATCCATGGTAACAACAGCACGCTAATTTCAGTCATGGTCTTAGGTGTGTTTTTAGCTGAAAATTCTCAAAATGCTCCAACCTGGGTTCTTCAATGCCTCTCTTCTAAAGAGTGTAAGAAAATATCAGCTCTGCAATATATTGCGATATTTCATTTCACAGTTCTGTATCGATGTTAAAAAGTACTGTATCGATATTTTTTGGTATTTGTTCAAAGGTTCATTTTTGTTTCATTTTTCTTTTTTGTTTATATTTTATTTATTATTATTTAACACATTTTATTAAATATTGTTAGTTTGTTGGGATTGCAGAAAAATAATTTTATGATGTTATCGATTCTGCAATATATCACGATATTTTATTTCACAATACTGTATCGATAGTAAAAAGTACTTTATCGATATTTTAGGTATTTATTCCAATGCAGATATTGTGGAGGTTCATTTTAGTTTTTTAGTTTTTCTTTTTTGTTTATATTTATTTTATTTATTATTATTTAACACTTGTTTATTAAATAATGTTAGTTCCTCCTGTTGGGATTGCACAAAAATAATGTTATGATGTTAGTTCTGAACTAATAGAATATGAACATTTGAACAGGTTCTTAAACTTTAATTAATATCAAACATAATTTAAGTTTTAACACAGGGAAATTTTGTGATATAGTATTAGATCCTGTTCTGATCAAATAAAAATGTGTTTAGTATTTGTGCATATTTCTCGTGTAATTCAATTCTTCAAGAAAATAATCATTTAAAAAAAAAAAAAAAAATTGCCTTTTTAACAGTATCATGATATATCGTGATATATCGTATCGTGATCTTAGTATTGTGATTTGATCTGCGTACGTGGAATGTATACGCTGACATGTTTTCGTAACATAAACCAGTCTAGTGTGGAACATGGATCCAGTTACCTGCAGACACATTTGGATGTCTGTGTTATTTGTCTTGTGCAAATGCATACAGCAGAAGATAATTCCCTTTTTTTTTCATTAAAATGCACTTTAAGGATGTGTGTATTTTCATTTCTGTGATTTTCAATTCCATGCCATGTGAGATACACTTATAGAAATGCTGTATTTACTGACTAATTGAACCATTGGTGTGGAAATATACAGTATATATAAGCTTCCCACGTTAAGTTATATTGGTCTTTGTATCTAACCATTTTTTGGCCTGTTTCTGGTTCCTGTATCCATGGTAACAAAAGCACGCTAATTTCAGTTTTGTCTCGAGTTTGTTTTCACTGAAAATTCTCAAAATGCTCCAACCTGGGTTCTTAAATGCCTCTCTTCTGCAGCACTAGTTAAAAGATTAAAGGCTAGCTTGTTTTACTATCCCTGTAGGGAAATTCAGTCTCTGCCATTTACCCATCTTAAAGGTAGGGTAGGAGATGTTTTCCTGGAGCATTTTTTACTATATTGCTTAAAATCCCTTTCACACCCCATTGCAACTAATTATTTAAATGCTCTAACACAAAAATAAAAAAAATAAAATAAAAAATTTAGTCACCTGTGGAACGGATAGGAGTGTGAAAAAAAAAAAAAAACATCCAATCATTTTAACCGACCCATCAAAATGGTTGAATGTTGATATGTCTATCAAACTCAACTGTCATTTGTCCCTCCCCCCTCTGCGCATACCCCTCTTCGTTGTCAGAGGCTTAAAGCGCTTGTACAGAAAACGAAGCCAGAGCCAGAGCTTGGCTATATTAGCTATACTAGGAAGGAAAGTTCACCAGCAAGCAGTTTTATCACTAACATAAATCACTAGGAAATGTAACGTTAGTCAGCTAGGTATGAATTGGGGCTGTTCTGCCAACAAACATAATAGTGAAACTGTTCCGGTACTCTGGAGGCGTGGCTTTGGGGGGGAGTCTGAAGAAAGGGGTTTGGTCTTTTGAATTGTGTATTTTCAAAATGTAGCTCGCTCAAACCATTTTTCCAGGATCTCCTACCCTATCTTTAATGCACACACAGTACCTAGCATTAGCATTAGCATTAGTACATAGCATATATTAGGAGCAGTTGTACACAGGTTAATATACCTCTTTGTAATGTACATATTTACTTGTATTTCATGCATACATTAAATTAACTAATGTCCACAACACCACTCAGACTCCCACATAAACTCCTTCTAAGCCTACAAGCTAGAGCAAATCTTATATGTGGAACTCTTAAAACAGGGATGTCAAACTCATTTTAGTTCAGGGGCCACATTCACCCCAATGTGATCTGAAGTTAGCCGGACCAGTAAAATAATAACAGTGAAAAAAGTAAAATTACATAGTTTCCTTAAAAATGTGAATAACGTGAACAACTTGAAATGTCTTAAGAAAAACAACTGCAGTTTTAACAATATTCTGCCTCAGTTTATCATTTACACATGTACGTTACAATTTATGTTACGATTACAAATACACAAAACATTTAGTAACAGGTATAATATTGATAAAATGGTATTTCCTTTTCTCAAGACATTTCACATTGTTCATATTTCTTCAGGTTATTCACATTTTTTGTAAAAGGATAGTTTGTTAATGTAATTATTTTCATGTAATTTTACTGTTTTTATAGTAAAACAAAGATAAAATCTGCAGTTGTCGTTATTTATAGGTCATTATGATAGTATTTTTCTGGTCTGACCCAATTGAGATCTAATTGGTTTATATGTGTATGTATGGAACCTGAAATAACATGATTTTTACACTACTGATTAATATCTTCAGTGTAATTTTTGCATTTCACAAATTCATCCCACGGGCCAGATTGGACCCTTTGGCAGGCCAGATTTGGCCCCCCAGCCGCATGTTTGACACCTGTGCCTTAAAATTTCTATAAATGAGCCTTTTTTTTTTTTTTTTAGATTATATACAGGTGTCGGCCACTTTATTAGGTACATCTGTTCAAAGTTGTATTTTAACACAAACACTGGATGGTCCAATCACACAGCAGCAACTCAGAAAAGGTCATTTAACTGACCTTGACCCGCTTGTTCGTCTGAGTATTTCACACAGTGCGGATTTATTGGGATTTCCACTTACGACCATCTGTGTGGTTTACAGAAAATGGTCTGAAAGAGAAAATACCCAGTGAGCGGCAGTTCTCGGAGTGAAAATGCCTTGTTGATGCCAGAGGTCAGAGGAGAATGGTCAGACTGGTTTGAGCTGATGGAAAGGCAACAGTGACTGAAATATCCGCTGGTTTGAACCGGAGTGTGCAGAAGAGCATCTCTGCAAGCTCTCTGAAAAATAGCAGCAAGTGTATACACTCACCGGCCACTTCATTAGGTACACCTGATACTAGCTATAGTCGTGGAAAAAATGATTAAACCACCCTTATTTTCTTCAGTTTCTTGTTCATTTTAATGCCCGGTACAACTAAAGGTACATTTGTTTGGACAAATATAATGATAACAACAAAAATAGCTCATAAGAGTTTAATTTCAGAGCTGATATCTATCCATTTTCCATGTTTTCTTGATAATAACCAAAATCACTTCAGTTCTTACATCAATATCTATGGCAAAAACAGTGCTTTTAGGTATTCCATGTTTTCTTTTCTGTCTGTTGTAGTCACATGATACACGCAGGAGTTAGTACTTGATTGCATAACCATTATTTGTGATGACTTTTTATGGTCTAATAATTTTTTCCGTGACTGTAGGTGTATCTAATAAAGTGGCCAGTAAGTGTGGGTTATGTTTTTTTTAATTAGTAGTGCACTAAAGTTAATGAAATGATTCCAACAGGGATGAAAATCAGACAAATCTGGGATTTTATTCCACGTAACTGCCAGATTTATATGGATGCCTCTCATGCCCTCATATGATTATTGACGTAATGTAAATGTACCTCATCATTCTGCATGAAATGGGAATAAAATCTAACGCATCTTTTGTTTGCAGTTGAGCTGAAATCCCCCACAGTCTCACACTGCAACATCTGCTGTTACCTCTTTTATCATTGCTCTCAGATACTCCTAATTGCAGAAATTACAAATTGAGTATTTAATTAGAAATGCCATTTAAGGACCTGTGTTTTGTTGTGTTTGTCTTGCTCAGATGTTCTACCTCCTGTGCCTTTTTTTTTTTTTTCAGCTTCAGCGTACTCCAATTCAGTTAACCCTTAGGGGTCCACAGTCACAGCTCCATGACTGAATCACATGACATTTTCAACACGTCGTAGCATAGGAAGTCGTTCACGTAGACCACTGGGGTCGATTGCATTTGAAAGTGGGGACTTGAAACACTCTCCCACTTTTTATTTGATGTTGATAGAGCAAAAACAACCGTGGATATGACATTTTAAAGCCGGAGCAAACAAGCGATATAGCGTTATTATAGCGATATAAAACAAGCGTTTTATTTCTTATCATATCTTTGTCATTTTTTGTCCTTTTGCAAAACGGAAAAACTGTCTGAATCTGCTAATTTTAATCCACAGACTGCATTAGCATTACAGGTAAGGGTGAGGATGACCCCCACCTGAACCGGATGTGGAAATCGGATGGACCGGGGGTGGACAGTGGGGGTGAGAAAACTGGAAAAACCGCCTGTGTAAAGATATGCTTTTATGTCAAATGTTTGAGTATAGTTTTAATTTATTGCAATTTTGATTTTATATACCTAATATCTGGAACCAATATTCACTTTTAAAGTCTTTGAAAAGGTTCGTTAAGCATCTTTGTGTTATTTATTCAATAAGTTATAGAGATTTTTCAAATCAGACTTTATATTTTTGTGTGTTTTTTGGCCTTTTTGTGTTGATATATTAGATTAAAGTGAAATTAGAAGCACTCGGAGAGCGCAGACTTCCGCCAAGGCTGATCAGTGGCCCCCCCCCGTGGGCCCCCCCACGCCAAGGAGGTTATGTTTTTGCCAGGGTTTGTTTGTTTGTCTGTCCGTTAGTGTGCAACATAACTCAAAAAGTTATGGACAGATTTTGATGAAATTTTCAGGGTTTGTTGGAAATGGGCCCCCCCGTGGGCCCCCCCACCCCCGATCACCACCAAAATTTAATCATTTCTTCCTTATCCCATTTCCAACAAACCCTGAAAATTTCATCCAAATCTGTCCATAACTTTTTGAGTTATGTTGCACACTAACGGACAGACAAACAAACAGACAAACAAACAAACAAACCCTGGCAAAAACATAACCTCCTTGGCGGAGGTAAAAATAATAAGCAGATGATATAGATGAAGTTGTGCTGAAAAAAACGAAACCAAACATGGCTATAGTTAACATTTCTTTTTATAGTATATAAAGGCAAAATCAGAAGTACTCAAAAATGGTCAAAATAGGTTCAGACCCTTAAGGGTTAAACACAAACTTCACACAAACACACATATAAGCAGGAATTCACCTTATTGACTCTTTATATTGGTAGAATACATTAACATTACACTTGATAGATGGTTATAAATGGCAAATATTGTGAGTCTGTGATCTGCATTGTAGGCTAGAAGAACATATTTATCAAGTTTCCCATTTTTTTTTGGCAGGAAAATACAGGAACATGACAAACAAACGGCATCAAACTAGAATACTCTACTGCAGTTTGGTTTTATTTTCATTAATGGCGAGACAGTTGTTCATATTCAGTATTGGATTTTATATTTTGTGTGTTTTCTGGCCTTTTGTGTTGATATATTAGGTTAAAGTGAAAAAATAATAAGCAGATGATATAGATGAAGTTATGCTGAAAAAAACGAAACCAAACATGGCGATAGTTAACATTTCTTTTTATAGTATATAAAGGTACAATCAGAAGTACTCAAAAATGGTCAAAATAGGTTCAGACCCTTAAGGGTTAAACACAAACTTCACATAAACACACATATAAGCAGGAATTCACCTTATTGACTCTTTACATTGGTAGAATACATTAACATTACACTTGATAGATGGTTATAAATGGCAAATATTGTGAGTCTGTGATCTGCATTGTAGGCTAGAAGAACATATTTATCAAGTTTCCCATTTTTTTTTGGCAGGAAAATACAGGAACATGACAAACAAACGGCATCAAACTAGAATACTCTACTGCAGTTTGGTTTTATTTTCATTAATGGCGAGACAGTTGTTCATATTCAGTATTGGATTTTATATTTTGTGTGTTTTCTGGCCTTTTGTGTTGATATATTAGGTTAAAGTGAAAAAATAATAAGCAGATGATATAGATGAAGTTATGCTGAAAAAAACGAAACCAAACATGGCGATAGTTAACATTTCTTTTTATAGTATATAAAGGTACAATCAGAAGTACTCAAAAATGGTCAAAATAGGTTCAGACCCTTAAGGGTTAAACACAAACTTCACATAAACACACATATAAGCAGGAATTCACCTTATTGACTCTTTACATTGGTAGAATACATTAACATTACACTTGATAGATGGTTATAAATGGCAAATATTGTGAGTCTGTGATCTGCATTGTAGGCTAGAAGAACATATTATCAAGTTTCCCATTTTTTTTTGGCAGGAAAATACAGGAACATGACAAACAAACGGCATCAAACTAGAATACTCTACTGCAGTTTGGTTTTATTTTCATTAATGGCGAGACAGTTGTTCATATTCAGTATTGGATTTTATATTTTGTGTGTTTTCTGGCCTTTTGTGTTGATATATTAGGTTAAAGTGAAAAAATAATAGGCAGATGATATAGATGAAGTTGTGCTGAAAAAAAAACAGATACCAAACATGGGTATAGTAAATATTTCTTTATGTAGTATACAACGGCAAAATCAAAAGTATTCAAAAACAGCCAAAATAGGCTCAGATCCCCGAGGGTTAAATATTAAACATGCCCTCAGCTGCTTAAAGTAAAAAGAACTAGCATGATTGCTCCCAGACGTATTGAACTTGACTATCTAAAGTATTGATCTGACCTGGACAATAGAAGCCTGCAGCCACTGCGATCGCTGATACTGCCAACAGATGTTAGGTTTCATTTTCCGTGGCTCCATTAGGACTTAACAGATGCAAAACACACAGGGTTGACATCACCGTACATAATTGTCCCTCCTGTGCGTGACAGATGTTGGGTAATATCTGAGCTAACTGGACTACATCAACACACAGTTTCTTGAAAGAACTTCAGCGCATGAGCTTTAACTTGACATATTTACGTGTAGGGCTGTGAAGAATCTGGCGATACGATACAAATCACAATACTAGGATCACGATATATCATGATACTGTTATAAAGGCGATTTTGTGTTTGTTTCTTTTTTGCCTTCATTGGCAGCTCATTGCTGCGAATGTATGCTACGTGCTAATGCTAATGCTAGGTTCTGTGTGTGCATAAGATGGGTAAAATGCAGAGAGTGAATTTCCCTACAGGGATAATAAAACAAGTTAACCTTTAATTTTTTAATGAGTGTTGCAGAAGAGAGTAGGGGTGTGTATTGTCAAGAATCTGGCGATACGATACATGCACAATACTAGGATCACGATATATCATGATGCTGTTAAAAAGGCAATTTTTTTTGTTTATTTTTCTATTTTTTAATTAATATTTCCTGGAAGAATTGAATTACAGCAAAAATATGCACAAATACTAAACACATTTTTATTTGATCAGAACAGGATCTAATGCTATATCACAAAATTTTCCTGTGTTAAAACTTAAATTAGGATTTACAGACATTACAGTTTAAGATCCTGTTCAAATGTTCATATTCTATTTGTTCAGAACTAACATCAGAACATCATTTTTGTGCAATCCCAACAAAGGAACTAACATTATTTAATAAGAGTGTTAAATAATAATGAAAAAGTAAAAAAGAAAACCAAAACAACAATAATGAACCCCCACAATATCTGCATTTGAATAAATACCTAAAAATATCCATACAGTACTTTTTAATATCGATACAATATTATGAAATGAAATATCGCGATATATTGCAGAACCGATAACATTGTAACATTATTTTTGAGCAATCCCTACAAAGGAACTAACATTTTTTTTTATAAAAAAGAGTGTTAAACAATAATAAAAAACAAAAAAACAAAAATGAAGCTCCAAAATATCTGCATTTGAATAAATACCTAAAAATATCGATACAGTACTTTTTAATATCGGTACAGTATTGTGAAATGAAATATCGCAATGTATTGCAGAACCGATAACATCATAACATTATTTTTTTTGCAATCCCAACAAAGGAACTAACATTATTTAATAAGAGTGTTAAATGATAATAAAAAAGTAAAACAAAAAAAAAAATAAACCTCCACAATATCTGCATTTGAATAAATACCTAAAAATATCCATACAGTACTTTCTAATATCGAAACAGTATTGTGAAATGAAATATCGTGATATACTGCAAAACCTATATTTTCTTACACCCCTGTTTACGTATAGTCGCCCCGCAGTTCAGACTGGATATGCACACCTGCTCTGCTTCAGTTTGGTGTTTTCTGTGGAGCGAACAGTGTCAGCTGCTGGTAGTGTTTCCCACTTCTTTGGTACGACAGGCTCACAGCTGGTCTGGCAGCGTAGAAGCCTGGTGTCTCTTATCTAAATGTTTTCTTCTACCAACTGATCCTAATGACACTGCTCGTTTTTAGAGTTGCCACAGCTTCCATTCTCCCCGCTCAGTCTCTTGAGAACGTTTCAAGCCACCACCACCACCACCCCCCTCCATTCAACCAGCCAACTAGTGGAACTGGTGGGCGCTGCGCTGCCTTTTCTCATGCAAATGTGTGCAAATAGAAAACATTGTTCATCAGCGTGGCTCTCCGTCTCTGTTACGCCGCTTTGCTCTGGCCTTTCTCTTGTTCCCCTGAGAGAGATGTTCCCTTTCAAGTGTTACCTCTCTGTCTCATTCAAGACTTCCTCTTCCTTTTTTTGACAAACAGCCCAGAGAAATGGCCAGAGCCGGCTCATTGAACAAGCTTTTCAGGGACGGGGAGGAAGAGAGAGAGAGGAAAAAAAAACAAAAAAAAAACAGAAAGAGAGAGATGTTCTGCAGACGCCTCCCTCCAACATCCAGCTCATGTCTTATTTTTTCCCTTCCCCTCAGAGGATGAGTTATTCTATAGTGGGAAGTAAAGTGTTCTTTCTCCCAATACTCCCTTTTCCCTGAGAATATACAGGTGCTCTACTTGTAAGTGCACACTTCCCACTCTTCCACCTGTATATGTGCAGTGATGTATCCCATATGTTCTGGATTATTCAAAGACAAGAAGAACAAAGTCAAAGAGTTTCTCAATGGGGAGAGTGTGTGCACATACCATGAAAGCTACAGTATATAGTAACATCCCAGCATTGAAGTCCACACCTATTTTCTATTCATACGTTTTATCAAATGTTTCCAACAATGTTTAAAGTCAGAGAAATGTGTAATTTTATGACAGATTAGATTAGAATAGACTACACTTTTTTAAAAATATATTTTATATATTGAGCATCATTAGTCGCTTTTCCATTGACCCTCCAATTGTGTGAATAGAACTTGCGCATAAAAATTTACCTGATGGAAAAATGGAAAAATTTCGCCAAAACTCTTGTTTTTCGATTAAAAGTTTTTGCACTGGCAAGAGGTGGTGTTTCAGGCGTAGTGCAATTGGTATATCATGCAAAACTGTAATGGAAAGACCTTTTTCCACAACTAGAGTCACATCAATTGAAAAAAAAAAATGGATGATGGATGTTACAACAAGCGAAAAAGAAGAGTTTTAAAAGACACATGCCGTTGTATGCTTAACCCTTTCATGCATGAATTATGAGAACCTCAGTCGAGATTTTTTTTCCTGAGTGCTTTTATTCCTCTTTAGGCATTAAAAAAACAATGCAATTGATTTTTATTTATTTATTTATTTATTTATTTAATGGACCTATTTTTCATGGAGTTACAAAAATGTCCACTCAGCTGGACACCATGCATTTAATTTCTGAGGCAAAAAAACACGTGTATTTAAAACCCATCATTAGAAAGTGAAAAGTATTAAATAAAAACATTTTTCATGCTGCTAATCTGATGTTTTCTAACATTTTAACATACTCTAATACAAGTTATTACTCACTTCATGGAGATCATATGCAAAAAAAAAACTTTGATTACGAAAACTTTAAAATTACAGTTAAATAACAATTACCTATTGATTTACACTAAAACATATTTCTGCAGATCAGGTTTATAAAGAACAGCAAAGTTACAGTAATGGTATGAATTGCAGTGTATGTGACGGTGTGGCATTAGATGATACGAAACTAAAACAACAAAACCCATGAATATACAAAAGAACAGCTGGAGAACAGCTGTCCATTGTAGTGTGTGTGATCTTTCTCTGATTCCTCACCTGAATCTCTTGCATTACGGTGAATAATTTCGAAGTGCCATCCACCATAAACAAACCCCATGCGTTTACATTCTGAGCTGGGAAACGGAGGCTCGCGCTGCCACTGCAGGGAGGTTCCGCCTCCGTTTCCCACAATGCACGTCACGACAAAAAAATTCCGAAGATGCCCGAGTTACTTCCTGGCTGCAAGAGATTCAGGTGAGTAATCACAGAAAGACTTACAGATTCATGATACTTAGGCTACGACTGAGGTTTGACAGATTTGATGAAAAATTCATTACGAAAGTCTCCCACACCTTTAAGTTTTAGTGTATTAGTATTGTTGTAGGCACGGACCGCCACTCCTGGTCTGTGGATCTGTGCATACCTCCGTGCCATAACTGGCATAAACCGTAAGTGCAACAACATACTTTGACCATCCGACTCTTCTTCTTCTTTGCCTTTGTCGTAGCCCAAACATTAGCGTGTGCTGCTGCTGCTCTTACACCTGTGTCGTGTGCATCAACCTAACTTGCCGTGGCTCTAGCGTGATTGGTTCGGTGCGGCGCTACTTCATTATGATTGGCTGTTCTCTCGTCTGTCAAAACAGGGACAAATGAGTTCTATCAAAACTGTATCGAGCATGTCTCATATTTCTATCAAGTAAAAGTTATATCGCCATATATATCGTTACCGTTTTATCGCCCAGCCCTACATTAAACATAATGTGAATAAAATATTACCATGAGGCTGGCTGATCAAAGGGTGTTAGATGGTGATCAGTCATTATTTGGCATGTGACGTACTTTTCAGAGGGATTAGACGTAGAAAAAGATGTAAAACAGGGCCTTCAAAACTTTCCCTACTAGTTAATGTTGTTTTAAATGGCCTGTTTATTTGCATATTTACGACTGATACCATCACTTATATCAAAGACCCTGAAGGGTTTGGTTTGCAGCATCTCTGTCTGTAACACAAGTTGTTTATTTCAGGATGTTCATAGTGATACTTCAGCCTCTGTCGGCACTAGTGTGTTGGTCGTAGTCTGCTTTAACTTTTAAATTTCTGTTTTTTTGTTTTTTTTTTTACTGCTGTTGAAAAAATGATGAGGAAGAATTGCTGTCCGTCACCTCCAGGTCCGACCTCTGAACTGTGACATGTACTGTAATGAGTCTGATTTACACAGATGTTTTAGAATCATGCTAGAATGAAAACGGAATATAATCTAGATAAATCGAAACAGTATCTACATAAAAACACTGCAGCTCTATGAGTCTGGTCCTTCACCTGATACTGACAAAATATTGGAAGAATTGTGAGTTTCTAGTCGAATACAACGACAAAAAACCATGACACACAGCAAAAGCCTCCAAACACCACAGAAAACTAGAGGAAAACTTTGGCTGTAACTTAGCTGTATTTTATAAGAAGTGAAGAACGTGTGATTCAGATCTCTGGTTGCAATTTTATCTCAAAAGTTTGGCATAGGATCTTTTGGCCAGATCTCCCAGCCCTGCATTACCAGAACAGGCAGAAACAGACATGATCGGTTTTCCTTTGGCAGTGATGCAGAAAACAACAGCTCCCATGATCCCTGGTATTCCATGATATCATCAAACTACATCTTTTGTGAAAGATTTTAATGAGAGGTGAAATTCCAGTAGCACGTTGAAAGACGTTACAATAATTGAGTCAGTATTTAGCGTCTATTTAATCTTAAAGTTTGTGAATACTTATTCACCCTTTATTGGGCAAGTGACTATTTTTGGTAATTTCCATTGACCCTCAAATTGCGCAAATATAACTTGAGCAAAAAAGTTTACGTAATGGAAAAATGACAATTTCGCCAAAAGTCTCATTTTTCGATGAAAAGTTTTTTGTGAATACCTATTAACTCTTTATTGGGTAAGTGACTATTTTTGGTCATTTCCATTGACTTTCAAATCGCGCAAATATAACTTGCGCATGAAAGTTTACCTGATGGAAAAATGACAATTTCGCCAAAACTCTCACTTTTTGATGAGAAGTTTTTTTGAATATCTATTAGTCCTTTATCAGACAAGTGACTATTTTTGGTAATTTCCACATGCATTACAAGACAGTGACAGCAACTGTTACAGTAGTCGCTTTTCCATTGACCCCCAAATTGCATGAATATTACTTGTGCATAAAAATTTTCCTAATGGAAAAACGATAATTTTGCAAAAACTCTTGTTTTTCAATGAAAAGTTTTTGCTCTGGCAAGAGGTGGTTTTTCAGGCATAGTGCAAATGGTATATCACACCAAACTGCAATGGAAAGACCTTTTTCCACAATTAGTCATGTAAATTAAAAAAGACAGATGTTGACAGATATTACAACAGCGGTATGTGTGGACACACCAGGAAACCGAATCACTTTTTAATTTAGTACAGGATAGAGGGGTAATGTATATCAACATGATATTTACATTTGTCGCCTTGTTTATGGAATGACTTCTTGTGTCATCTCGCAATGATAAATAAACAAATCATCGCATTTGTGATTTAATTGAAAAACCGGCCCTGCAATGAACTGGCAACTTGTCCAGGGTGTACCCCGCCTTCGCCCCTATGTAGCTGGGATAGGCTCCAAGCGACCCCTGTGACCCTAGTGAGGATAAAGCGGGTTCAGAAAATGAATGAATGAATGAATGGAAAAACCGACATTACGCACTTCTGTTTTTTTGACATTTAGTAAATATTGGTAAAGTTTTGCACAGATGTCCCATGGAAAAGCAACTAGTGAGTCAACAATCTCAGGTCCAATGTAGTCTCCAGGGTCTGTAAGGTCCACCTCTGCATGAACAGTGAGTGTACCTGCTTTGTTAGGTACCATGAAGTAATGGTACTAATGTAAGGAATGATGTTCAAAGGGAGAATGTGGATGTGGACAGGGGTCTGGATCTGCACTGATGTTGGTCTAATGTTCAAAAATACATGTTCCTTTCACTTTACATGTGTTTTTCTTGTATCTTTTACATATACTTCTTGGATATATACAGGGTGGGGAAGCAAAATTTACAATATTTTGAGGCAGGGATTGAAAGACAGTGTATGACCAATTAGTTTATTGAAAGTTATGAGAATTTATTTTGCCACAAGAAAATTGACATAATAGAAAATGTTTTTATTCTATGTGTCCTCCTTCTTTCTCAATAACTGCCTTCACACGCTTCCTGAAACTTGCGCAAGTGTTCCTCAAATATTCGGGTGACAACTTCTCCCATTCTTCTTTAATAGTATCTTCCAGACATTCTCGTAATAGTTTTGCTCATAGTCATTCTCTTCTTTCCATTATAAACAGTCTTTATGGACACTCCAACTATTTTTGAAATCTCCTTTGGTGTGACGAGTCCATTCAGCAAATCACACACTCTTTGACGTTTGCTTTCCTGATTACTCATATGGGCAAAAGTTTCTGAAAAGGTATGGATAATAGTGTTAGGTATGATTATGACATCAATATATGTTTGGTTTCAAAACAATTGATGTAGTGCCTGCTGAGAAAAAACAACTAAATGTGCAGTGTAAATTTTGCTTCCCCACTCTGTATATGTATATATTTTTGTCACTTATGGGTAAGGAACCAGCCTTGATTTTTCTACATAAAATTTCTCAAAAGTAATAAAGTCTTGTTATGTCCTCCAATAACACACTACTATTGGAATTTTGAGTATTCCTATGAGTGCCTTTTAAAGGGTTAATAACTTGCATCTCCGCTGATCCACAGTGCACTTAGTTGTCAACTAAATTCAGAACACCTTGTACCTGGGGTTGAATAGTTTGTGTCCACAAATTCCTGTAGATTATGACATACGATAGCACTTCGGCAGAGAAAATAACAAGCAGGCTCTGGAGAAGCCCAGGACCACCGGCCGAGAGCAGGGAACCCGGTGCCAAGGTCAACGCTAAGGTGTCAATAAAGATACCTCTGGTCCTGGTGAACAGAGGGGCGCTTTGATTAAGACCTCTGCAAGAATATGTAGCATTTTAATCAGCGAGAAGCATGCCAGCGGACGCACAGGGCAGCCATTTTGTCTGCATCTTGGACTTAGATCCAAGCAGATTTTTCCGTTCATATTCTTGCAAAGTGCTCGGCCCGAGTGCGTGATTGATATGTGCAGGTGGTAAAGGATATCCCCCTGAGTCAAAGTTCCCAGCTAACTTGAAAGAGAATATTTTCCCCTCCTTGCCATCTTATGAAAACAGTAGTCTCAAAGCAGAAAGTCGGAGCAAGCCAGGAAAAAGAAAAGAAGTGTAATTTAACGTCTAATGTCTCTAACGTCATGCCTATCTTGGCCGGACAATAGGCCTTTGTGAGTCCGTTGTAAGCACTTTTTAATGCTCGTAAAACTATAAGCCCAGCTGCCTTGGGCTTACTCTTAAATACAAGGAAATTAAGCCTTTTGTCACTGTGCTTTCCACACTGCTCTTCTGCTACGGTGTACCCTTAAAATAAATTGAGGAGGGGGTGTGTGCATGCCAAGAGGTAAGATGGAAAATTATTGCAAGGTTAAGCAGGCGGCCTTTTCTCTGCGCCGAGTGCTGAGGTGTTCCAGTTTATATATGCATCAGCGAGAGTCCACATTAGTTTAAAAGGGTTTTTTATGACATCGGAGTCAGATGTGATCAAGTACCTTTAACCCATGAAGACCCAGTGCTACGTCTGTGGAAGTTCCCATATGATTTTTTCCTCTGAATTCAACCTTTCTGAAGTGATTCATAACTGTTTATTGTAACATTACCCTCTGTGTTTGGCATTGTTTTGGTAAAAATCATGTCTTTTCTTATGTTTAATTCACTGATTATGTAGATGTTGATAAAAGCATCAGATTAAAGTTGAGGGTCTATCTATCTATCTATCTATCTATCTATCTATCTATCTATCTATCTATCTATCTATCTATCTATCTATCTATCTATCTATCTATCTATCTATCTATCTATCTATCTATCTATCTATCTATCTACAGGGTGGGGAAGCAAAATTTACAATATTTTGAGGCAGGGATTGAAAGACAGTGTATGACCAATTAGTTTATTGAAAGTCATGAGAATTTATTTGCAACAAGAAAATTGACATAATAGAAAATGTTTTTATTCTATATGTCCTCCTTCTTTCTCAATAACTGCCTTCACACGCTTCCTGAAACTTGCGCAAGTGTTCCTCAAATATTCGGGTGACAACTTCTCCCATTCTTCTTTAATAATATCTTTAAGAAAGTCAACATTGCTGTGTGATGTTCTATTGGTAGCATGTTCTAAAATGCCTCAAATAGCAGAATCCAGAGGGTTTAGATCTGGGCTAGAAGGCGGCCATAAACATGATTCCCAAAAATTGCTAAAGTTGGATTTGTTGCTGTTGTCAACAAGTGTTTTGGTGTTCTTGTGTAAGATTTTAACTTCAAATCATATTTTACTGCATTTCTAATGGTCTTGTTGTCTACCTCAAGTTCAATTGCCATTTTTCTCATGGATTTGGTTGGATCCTTTAGGATTTTGGATTTGAGAGCTTTAATAAAAGCTTTGGTACGTTTTTTGTTGCTTCCTCCACTTCCAGACTTTCTCGTAATAGTTTTGCTCATAGTCATTCTCTTCTTTCCATTATAAACAGTCTTTATGGACACTCCAACTATTTTTGAAATCTCCTTTGGTGTGACGAGTGCATTCGGCAAATCACACACTCTTTGACGTTTGCTTTCCTGATTACTCATATGGGCAAAAGTTTCTGAAAAGGTATGGATAATAGTGTTAGGTATGATTATGACATCAATATATGTTTGGTTTCAAAACAATTGACGTAGTGCCTGCTGAGAAAAAACAACTAAATGTTCATTGTAAATTTTGCTTCCCCACCCTGTATCTATCTTCAGTTTTCTGTGTTTCTGATACAGAACGGAGATAGACGTATATATCATTAACAGAACATAAACCCAGTGTGTCCATCCCCTGTCATTAGTCGCTTTTCCATTGGACATCTGTGCAAAACTTTACCGATATTTACTAAATCTAGAAAAAACAGAAGTGTGTAACCTTTTTTTCATTAAATCACAAATGCGATGATTTGTTTATTTATTATTGCGAGATGACACAAGAAGTCATTCCATAAACATGGACAGAAATGTAAATATGGTGTTAATTTACAGATATATTAATTATTATTATATATTACCCTTCTATCGCCGAACAGATAATTTCTAAAAAAAAAAATAAAAAAAAAATTGTAGGCCAGTGTTCTATGTAAGATGATTTTCAGTGAATTGTAGCATGTGTAGTATTTGGAAAATTGTATTTTTACGTATTGTTAGCCCCATAGCATAATTGCCTTAGTCATATTTTTGGCCAAATTGTGATATCTGCATAAAATGAAGCAGCAGTGTTAGGAGAGTAAAGTTACGCAGATATCACAATTTGGCCAAAAATATTTGACTTAGGCAATTATTCTATGACCCTAACAATAGTAGCTTTTCCACTGGGCATAGGTTGGACAAAACTTTACCGATGTTTACTAAATGTTGAAAAAACAGAAGTGCATAATGTTGGTTTTTCCATTAAATCAAAAATGCGATGATTTGTTTATTCATTATCGCAAGATGACACGAGGAGTCATTCCATAAACATGGCGACGAACGTAAATATGATGTTGATTTACAGATATATTCATTATTATTATATACAGTATTACCCCTCTATCTTGTACTAAATTTAAAAAAAATATTTGATTTCCTGGTGTGTCCACACATACCGCGACATGTTTCTTTTAAAACTCTTCTTTGCTTGTTTCAACGTCCATCAACATCTGTTTTTTTTTTTTTATATTCACGTGACTCTAGTTGCAGAAAAAGGTCTTTCCATTGTAGTTTTGCACAATATACCATTTGTGCTACGCCCGAAAAACCACCTCTTGCCAGCGCAAAAAAAGAGAGTTTTAGTGAAATTGTCATTTTTCCATTGGGTAAATTTTTATGCACAAATTATATTCACACAATTTGAGGGTTAATGGAAAAGCAACTGTTGATCCAACTTCATTAGTTTTACTGTTGAATCAATGTCGTAGAAGATGACAGTGTTTCCACGGTAACTACGGAGCCTCTGAACGTCCAAATGGGTCATATCTGATGACCATGAAAAGATGACGAACTGTATTTTACAAGTTTTTTTTACATCTATTGATAGAATTAATGGATCAACAGGTATTAAACAGTTTAGATCAGTAGATGCTTCTTGTCTCTGGTAGATGTTTGGGTCTTCATGGGTTAATAAAGATCAAAGAGCGCAGGGTTTAGGTCTTCATTTTAGAGTTTCAATGGCTCAAAAAGAGACATCTGCAGCATCCAGCTCTAAAGAAAAGTTAAGGCGGGATTTGCTTTTCCACCTTGAACTCCTGATCCGAGCTTTGCTAAGCCACGGCTGCCACCATCTTTTAGACGCGACCTAGATTCACACCAGATATCTCTTTCTCTTTTTGTTTTCTTATCATATGCCACCATCTAGCCTTATTCTGCTAGGACACGCACTCCTGGCGATAACAGAACAAAAAACAACATGGAAAATATGAGCGCTCAGGAACTTAGGAATCCAGGCACCTGAAGCGGCACTGATGTAGATAAAGCAGAATTAGGCCGTACATAAGGGGATCAGCATCTTTGTGTTCGGCTTTGAAGTCCCCTTTGCATTTCACTGCAATCCGAAGTGTCTTTACAGGTTTTCTGATGTTATTTTGCTAAAGAGAAAAATGCTGTTCTTCATCCAAAACTATTTAAGTAGACTAACGTACAGGCCTTCATAGGGAATGAACTCATTTTAGTTGAGGGGCCACATTAAGCCAAATTTGATCTGAAGTGGGCCGGACCAGTGAAATAATAAGATAATATAAATATAGAAATAATGTCAACTCCAAAATTTCTGCTATGTTTTAGAGTGGAAAAAGTAAAATAACATGATGAGAATGTTGAAATCCACCAACTATCCTTTGAAACAATGTAAATAACATGAACAAACTGAAATTTCACAAAGTGCTTTACAGTGCGAAATACAAATAAAATACCATTAAAATACAATAAAATTCAATTAAAATACATTTAAAATAGGATAAATACATAAAGTGCAACCAGTTCATAGCAGCCCTGATAAAAATGTTTACATCGACCAACTATCCTTTAAAATAATGTAAATAACATGAACAAACTGAAATTTCACAAAATGCTTTACAGTGCAAAATACAAATAAAATAACATTAAAAATAAAATAAAGTTAAATTAAAGTACAATTAAAATAGGATAAATACATAAAGTGCAACCAGTTCATAGCAGCCCTTATAAAAATGTTTACATCTACCAACTATCCTTTAAAACAATGTAAATAACATGAACAAACTGAAATTTCTTAAGAAAACTAAGTGCAATTTTAACAGTATTATGTTTCAGTTTATCATTTACACATGTAAATTAAGTAAGTAAGTAAGTAAGAGAATTGTAATTATAGAGCACTTTTCACAGTCACAAAGTGCTTTACAGTGTGAAATACAAATAAAATACAATTAAAAATACAATAAAATACAATTAAAATATGATGAATACATAAAGTGCAACAAAACAAAATTCAATACCATTGAAAATACAATGAAATACAATTAAAATATGATAAATACATAAAGTACAATCAGTCTGTAGCAGCCCTGATGAAATGTTCACAGCAACCAACTACCCTTTAAAATAATGTAAATAACATGAACAAACTGAAATTTCTTAAGAAAACTAAGTGCAATTTTAACAATGTTATGTCTCAGTTTATCATTTACACATGCACATTAAGTAAGTACATTTTATTTATAGTGGACTTTTCAGTCGCAAAGTGCTTTACAGTGCAAAATACAAATAAAATACAATTAAAATACCATTGAAAATACAATAAAATACAATTGAAATATGATAAATACATAAAGTGTAATCAGTTTGTAGCAGCCCTGGGTCAGTTAGGAAATTGAAAAGCCTGCCTGAACAGGAGTGTCTTGAGATGTTTTTTTAAAAGTCTTTACAGAGTCCATGGACCGTAGGTGTAAAGGGACATCATTCCAAAGATGCGATGCTACAGCTTTAAAAAAAAAAAAAAAAAATTCAACTTACAAATCACAGTGGATCAACAAATACACAAAACATTTAATAACAGGCAGAATATTGGTGAACTTGCACTTTAGGCATTTCACAATGTTCATATTTGTTCAGGTTATTCGCATTTTTGTGACATGATACCTTGCTTTAGTGTAAATACAGTAAAATGACATGAAAATTTGGAGTTTTGAGTATTTATAGGTTATTATGATTGGGTTTTCCTGATCCGACCCACTTGAGATTAGATTAGTCTATATGTGGAACCTGAACTAAAATGATTCATATGTTGAGTCATTTCACAAATTCATCCCACGGGCCAGTCTGGACCCTTCGGTGGGCCGGATTTGGTCCCCGAGCCGCATGTTTGAGACCTGTGGAATAGAGAGTCTATGAAAGAACAAGGCTGGTTTTAACACTGTGGCCTCTCTCTAGCCATGCTATATCAGGCCAACAGCTGCTGTCTCTCAGCAAAGGCATGCTGACTGCCGAGGCTTGGCTTCCACACACCGGATCTTACACAAGGCCCTTTATTTTTGGACTTATGACTTTGAAAAAAAAAAAAAAAAAAAAAAAAAAACAGACACGCATACACATACAACTCTTGACTCTATCTCGGATTTTATTAGTCGAAGAAATAAAAACATTTTTCCACATATGGTATGAAACCTTGGGTGTCAGGAGAAGCTATATCATTTGCTGAACTGCATAGCTGCTGTTTCAGCCAAGAGTGGAAGATTTAAACAAGGTATCACAGGTAAAGGGTGTGCGTTGTACTCCACGACTCAAATTCCTTGAATCAGAGCCAAAGAAATGTAAACCCTCTCCCAGCTGTCCTTTGGCACATCAAGACAAGGCCTTTATCTGATTTTCTGCGAGTTTGAGTCGGTGCTGGAAGAACGGCACGAACTGCAGCTCAGCCTGTGCACTGACAACACGGGACAAATACCCCCTGGAAACTACCACCCAGAATAACCTACATCTGTAACTGCGGCTTCTCCGGGTCATATTTTGCTGTTTTCTGACACGCCGCAACAACTTGCAGTCGCTCCTGGAAAGCTACTAGAATTGATGGTTAGAATAATATTTTCTCACATTATTACTGCGTGTTAAAGTACTGCAAGTCTGGCTATTTATTTATTTTTTGTACATGCAGGCATAGGTTAAGGCAGGCTTTCTCAAATAGGGGTATGCATAACCCCAGGCAGGGGTACTTAGAAGAAGCCCAGGGGGTATTTTTTTGGAAAAATACATTAACCCATAAAGACCCAGTTCTACTTTTGTGTCTGTTCCCAAATAAATTTCTTTATATATTTAACCTTTCTTAAGTGATTTATCACCAGTTTTTCTAATACTATCCTCTGTATTTTGCGTTTCTTCAGTGAAAATCAGTTATATGTGCCATTTTTTTATGTAGATATTTTAAAGTTTAATTTTAGATGTATATTTTACTTATTTTGAAATTAGCCGTAGTTTTAGTCGATTTTAATGCATTCATTTATTTATTAGTTATTTATTCCATTGATATGGCATATAAGGGTCCTCAGAAACCAGTTTCGTTCTTTCTTTGTGATGGAATGACAAATAAACTCCTTTGAATCCCCTTATTTCCCTATATTCCTAATACTAATACTAACACCATGCTCTTAAGTGAATGTGCAATAACCTACTGTACCTCCCAGTATTTTAATTAAATATGCAATATTATTACCTGCTCTACCTCCCAGTACTTTTAATTCAAATATGCAATAACTTGTTACCTCTCAGTACTCTTATTATTACTGTTTTTTTTTTATTTTTTATTTTTTTATATATATATATATATATTTATAATACTCTACTTCACGAATGTGTATTTGTGCTTGTTTGTGTAATAACAGTTTTTTATATGTTCTAGCTGTGTTTATGTTTTGTATTTGTCTTTTTTGTCATAACTTTATCTTTTTCTAACTCCGTGACTCAGGGAAACACACAAGAATTCCAATGTACCTATACTGCTGTGTATCTGTGCAAATAGCGAATAAATTCTATTCTATTCTATTCTATTCTATTCTATTCTATTCTATTCTATTCTATTCTATTCTATTCTATTCTATTTTATTCTATTCTATTCTATTCTATTTTGTTCTATTCTGTTCTGTTCTTTTGTTCTATTCTATTCTATTTTGTTCTATTGTGTTCTGTTCTGTTCTTTTGTTCTATTCTATTCTATTCTGTTCTGTTCTGTTCTGTTCTTTTGTTCTATTCTATTCTGTTGTGTTGTGTTGTGTTCTATTCTATTCTATTCTATTCTATTTTGTTCTATTCTGATCTGTTCTGTTCTTTTGTTCTATTCTATTCTGTTCTGTTTTATTCTATTCTATTCTATTCTATTTTGTTCTATTCTGTTCTGTTCTGTTCTTTTGTTCTATTCTATTCTATTTTGTTCTATTGTGTTCTGTTCTGTTCTTTTGTTCTATTCTATTCTATTCTATTCTGTTCTGTTCTGTTCTTTTGTTCTATTCTATTCTGATGTGTTGTGTTGTGTTCTATTCTATTCTATTCTGTTCTATTCTATTTTGTTCTATTCTGATCTGTTCTGTTCTTTTGTTCTATTCTATTCTGTTCTGTTCTGTTTTATTCTATTCTATTCTATTCTGTTCGGTTCTGTTCTGTTCGGTTCTATTTTGTTCTGTTCTGTTCTTTTGTTCTATTCTATTCTGTTCCATTGTGTTGTGTTGTGTTCTATTCTATTCTATTCTATTATCTTCTGTTCTATTCTGTTCTGTTCTGTTCTATTCTATTCTGTTCGGTTCTGTTCGGTTCGGTTCTATTCTGTTCTGTTCTTTTGTTCTATTCTATTCTGTTGTGTTGTGTTGTGTTCTATTCTATTCTATTCTATTCTGTTCTGTTCTATTCTATTCTATTCTGTTCTATTCTATTCTATTCTGTTCTGTTCTGTTCTATTCTGTTGTTCTATTCTGTTCTGTTCTATTCTGTTGTTCTATTCTATTCTGTTCTGTTCTATTCTGTTGTTCTATTCTACTCTGTTCTATTCTATTCTATTCTATTCTATTCTATTCTATTCTATTCTTTTGTTCTGTTCTATTCTATTCTGTTCTATTCTATTCTGTTCTGTTCTGTTCTATTCTGTTGTTCTATTCTATTCTGTTCTGTTCTATTCTATTCTATTCTATTCTATTCTATTCTATTCTATTCTATTCTATTCTATTCTATTCCACTGATCATGTAGATGTTCATTAAAGCTCTGGTTAAAGTTGAGGGTTATTTTATCAGAAACAGAGGAAACTGTGTGGATGGAACCAGCTGCAGATAGGAGCCTTTTCCTTTATTACTTTCTCTCTTCATGCTGTTTAGTTTTATAACGGCTAAATTGAGTTCAGTTCACTTAAGACATGATGAAATCAGATAAGAATTGAAGAGAATATTGTGATAACGAGTGTATTTAATGGGATTAAGAAGGTTTTTACATGACTTTGAGCATTTATTGTTTGATTCAGACGCAAATTAGACCCAGAACTATTTCCGTGGCGACCTCCAAATTAACTTTCTTTACATTTAACCCTTTAACCTTAAGCACCTTACTGCCATTATTCTAACTATCCTCTGTATTTTGCATTTTTCAGTGTAAATCAGGTATTTTGCTATTTTTAATTCACTCATCATGTAGATATTCATAAAAACTCGGAGTAAATGTAAAGATTATTTTATTAAAACAGAGAAAACAAGAAAATCTCTCATTAACTGAACATAAACCCAGTGTGTCCATCCACTGTCATTGATCCAACTCCATGGGTTTTAATGGTGAATCAATGTTGTAGAAGATGACGGTGTTTCCACGGTAACTACGGACCCTCTGAACGTCCAAATGGGTCATATCTGATGACCATGAAAAGATGAAAAACTGTATTTTACACCAAATATTTACATGGATTGATAGGATTAGTGGATCAACAGGTATTAAACATTTTATATCAGTAAAATGATTTTGGTCGACGGTGGATATCTGGGTCTTTATGGGTTAAATAAGTCATCAGGTACTGGATACAAAATAAATAATGAGTGTTAATGGTGAAATATAAAACACAATAAATACATTCATATAATAGTTTTATTGTCAATCATTTTGTTTAAGCTTTGATAACATTTTAAGAACATTTTTATTTTATGTTGTTCAAGATGAGGTTATTTGAGTAATGAAGTTTTTAAATTTATTAATTATATTCGGCACACAAAATTTACTTATAAAAATTGGTTATTTTTTTATATTTTAAAGTTAAATATATGTTGTTTACAAAGTGGAGAAAATAAAAACACACCTTTGGCACAGGAATGTGTTTACACTGTAAGACCGGATAAGTTAAGTTTACTTAAAAAAATTGAGTAAACCGGTTACCTAAAAAAATTTAAGTAATGAGTAATGAAAACTTGAGTGTATTAAACTTAAATGCTCGATTTGAATGGAATTGCTATTTTAAGTACAACACACTAAATGCCAAGTTAATTTAACTCAAAATTTGTTGCAATGTCAATTGCTTCGGATAGTCACTAATTTAATATCATCAGTGCATTGGACTCATTCTGAGTTGATTTAAATTAAAATCTTCTACAATATAAATTGCTTTATGAAATTATTCAACTTAATATATTGCAGTGTGGATGGAAGTTAAGCAGGAAGATAGCTCAGTGTAATTTACCAGTACAGAAAGTGCTATTATTTTGGCATGGTATAAAAAGTTTTAATAAACAAGTTTTATCTTAAATGAACAGTAAATCCATTGTTCTTCCTCTGGCTCTGACTCATGGTGCAGCTCTACAAAAATACAAAAACAAACACAAAAAGGCCAATAAACACTGACATACACACATTAAGTCCAAATTAAAACTAACACCACAACCCCACTGAACCCCTGCACAGAAAAATAATACATTTTCAACAACATACCTAATACCCACAATGCAATGCGGAGATAAAAAGGTGTTGTCATGACTAAAACTTTGTCATTTAAATCCATTCAACTTAAACTTTTTTGTACTTTCGACTATGTCTACAAATTAGTAGAATATACTGAACATTTTATAGTAATGGAATAAAACTTAAATCATTTAAGTGCATTGTAATTAAAGCATTTTAGTAAATACAAAGTCCGGGCTTATAGTGTAGCTTCATTTTTTCAATCAAATATCTGGACGCGAGAGTTGGGGGTACTTGGCTAAAATATACAGGGTGGGGAAGCAAAATTTACAATGAACATTTAGTTGTTTTTTCTCAGCAGGCACTACATCAATTGTTTTGAAACCAAACATATATTGACGTCATAATCATACCTAACACTATTATCCATACCTTTTCAGAAACTTTTGCCCATATGAGTAATCAGGAAAGCAAACGTCAAAGAGTGTGTGATTTGCTGAATGCACTCGTCACACCAAAGGAGATTTCAAAAATAGTTGGAGTGTCCATAAAGACTGTTTAGAATGGAAAGAAGAGAATGACTATGAGCAAAACTATTACGAGAAAGTCTGGAAGATACTATTAAAGAAGAATGGGAGAAGTTGTCACCCGAATATTTGAGGAACACTTGCGCAAGTTTCAGGAAGCATGTGACGGCAGTTATTGAGAAAGAAGGAGGACACATAGAATAAAAACATTTTCTATTATGTCAGTTTTCTTGTGGCAAATAAATTCTCATGACTTTCAATAAACTAATTGGTCATACACTGTCTTTCAATCCCTGCCCCAAAATATTGTAAATTTTGCTTCCCCACCCTGTATATTCAGGGGGTAGTCCACTGTAAAAAGTTTGAGAACTACTGCTCTGGGTGATATTTTGCTGTTTTCTGACACGCCGCAACACTTTGCAGTCACTCCTGGAAAGCAACTAGAATTGATGGTTACAATAATATTTTCAAACGTTATTACTGCGTGTTAAAGTCGCTGTGAAAATAAGTACTGCAAGTCTTTTTTTTTTTTGGTACATGCAGGCATAGGTTAAGGAAAATGAAAGCTCCTCTGTCTCATCTGGACCTCCTCCCAGTCCCTTACCTCCAAGCAGTCGATTTTGCTCCTGCAGACAAACCACAACCGCAGCAAAAAATAACTGACATACTGTCCCGCTCCAGAAAAGCATTTAACCTATTGCAAGAAACATTTCCACCTCCAGAACTGGTGTAATTTAAACAATAATTAGGAAATGTTCGTGGCGCGGACTTAGACCCTCAAGTTCACGTTTCAGGTAGGGTTAGAACGCGAAGTGGTTCCAGACTGTTAATGTCTGTCACAGCAGAGTCCAAGCCCTGTGATTATTTTGGTGCAAAGGTCCAAATAAACCCGTGTGGGTCGTGACCTCGCTGATCTGAACCAAATGTTCAAGGGCTTTGCAACCTTTGTCAAAAAAAAAAGAAACCTCACGGAGCAGCAGAGCGGCGGCTTGAGGTGAACGACAACGCAGATGTTTTTTTTTTTTTTTTTCCTGTTTTCCCACAGACTCAGACCTCTCAAACTTAGAGGTTTCTAACGACAGTTCCACCAGTATAGAACGAGACCTGACTTTATCTGCACTTATGTTTATTTACACAACAGCATTTGTGCGGAAGTCACCCGGCAGGTTTTTATACAAATATACAAAATCCTTGCTTGAGCCGGCTTTTTGAAGGGCCCTTCAAAATGCGTCTAGACCAAGGGTGTCAAACATGTGGCCCGGGGGCCAAAACCGGCCCGCCAAAGGGTACAATCTGGCCCGCGGGATGAATTAGTGAAATTAAAAAATTACACCGAAGATATTAACCCTTTCATGCATGAATTGTGAGAACCTTAGTCAAGATTTTTTTTCTTCAGTGTTTTTATTCCCCCTTAGGCATGAAAAAAACAATGCGATCGAGTTTTTTTTTTCTATGGAGTTACAAAAATATCCATGCATTTAATTTTTGAAGTAAAGAAATGTGTTTAAAACCCAATATCAGAAAGTGATATGAAAACAATGAAATAAAACCATTTTTAATGTTGCTAATCTGATGTCTTCTCACATTTTAACATATTCTAATGCTAGTAATTATTCACTTCATGGAGATAATATGCAAAAAAGAAACCTTCTTGTCTAACAAATAATTGATTTACACTTAAACATGTTAGTGCAGATCAGGTTTATCAAGAACAGCAAAGTTACAGTAATGGTATGAATGTCAGTGTTTGGGATGATGCATAAGTGTCCACTGTGTTGGCTGATATGGAACTAAAACATCAAAACCCATGAATATACAAGAGAACAGCTGGAGAAGAACTGTCCACTGTAGTGACCTATGCATGAAAGGGTTAACAATCAAGGATGTCAAAATAATTTTAGTTCAGTTCCATCTAAAGTGGGTCAGACCAGTAAAATACTATCGTAATAAAGTATAAATAACGAAAACCACTTATTTTTCTGTTTTATGGAAAAAAAAAAAGTAAAATTACACAAAAATGTTAACATTTACAGACTAGCATGTTGAACCGCATTATGTAATAAAGTCCTATTATGTAATAAAAGTGCAAAATGTAATAAATTCCCATTATGTAATAAAAGTTCAAAATGTAATAAATTCCCATTATGTAATAAAAGTTCAAAATGTAATAAATTCCCATTATGTAATAAAAGTTCAAAATGTAATAAGAATGTCACGTCTTCTTGTAATAAAGCCGCATTATGTAATAAACTGACGCATTTTGTAATAAACTACCTCAATGCATTATGTAGTAAATTTTTTCGCATTATGTAGTAAGTTATTACAATTTGAGAAATTTATTTCAAAATGCACTTGACACATTTTTATTTTCAGGAAAATGTAATGTGCTAAATTAATCTTTAAACTGTGTGGTTAAAGTTCTGATTACATTACCTGTAGCTCCTGTGACTTAATTTCTTCTAAATTGCTCTGAAATGATATTAATTTGGATTTTTACCTCATGAACCATGTTATTACATTTTTTAAAATAATGTGTCAAGTGCATTTTGTAATAAATTTCTCAAATTGTAATAACTTACTACATAATGTGAAAAAATTTACTACATAATGCATTGACGTAGTTTATTACAAAATGCGTGAGTTTATTACATAATGCGGCTTTATTACAAGATGACGTGACATTCTTATTACATTTTGAACTTTTATTACATAATGGGAATTTATTACATAATGTGGCTCAACATAGCCTTTTACAACAAATGTGAAAAACCTGAACAAATATGAACAGCCTGAAATGTCTTAAGAGATTTAAGAGTAATTTTCCCAATATTCTGACTATTATTAAATGTTTTGTGCATTTGTAGATCCACTGTGATCTGTACGTTGTAATGAGCATGTTAAAATGAGAAGCTGAGGCCAAATAATGGCATAAATTGTTAAAATTGCACTTTTTTTTCTTAATAAATTTCATTCTAGTCATGGTTCATGTTTTTCCATACAAAGTAAAATTACCAGTGTTTATATAACACTTAAAGAGTTAATTTTAACACTACCTCAGTGAACATATGGTCCCTATCTACAAAGTGTAAAATTTACACTGAACATAGTGTTACATTTCCAGAGTCAACTTTAGTCTAGTAAGAGTTAATATTTTACACTACACTAATTAGTGTCAATCAAGTTTTACACTATGTGAGAAGTAACACCCATAGTGTTATTCACATTCAACACTGAAGAGTTAAGTGTTAAGAAATAACTTTTCCAGTGTTAAACCTACTTAACACTACATGTTGATAAATAAATTACTCCAAAGAGTGTTGATTTCTAACTGCCTCCTACCAGTGTTACATGTGATGTACTATAGTTCCAGTGTCTGCAGGGGTGAAAAAAAGATACAATTATTTCTGTACCCACTTTATTCTAAGTAAAAATGAAATATTGCGATTAAAAGTAACTATAAAATGACAAGTAAAATGAAAGCCGCTGACCCGATATCATGTTTTCCATTTGAAATTCGGCATTTGAAAACACGTACCCAACATTGACGACGACGACGTAACTATATTCTTGCACACAGAATCTGCTCGGATGAAATAACAAAAGCAAGAGTTTATTTACACAAACTTACAAACGCAGTTTTTCGATGCGAGGAAGATGGCGACGCCAGAGTCCAACTTCTCACTCAGTTTGAGCACAGAGGTAGGTGGGCGGGGCTTTTCAGAGTCATTATTTTTTAACACTGAAAGATATCTTGCTCTTATTGGTGTTGAATTAACTTTGAGAGAGTCCATTTACTTTTAACACTGAATATATGACACTGACAGTGTAAAACCTCTGTAAACTCCAATTATTTTCACCGACACTGGAAGTTATCATGTTAAATTTTACTCTGTCCATTGTTGGAATAACTCCGAAACAATTAAAATACTTTGACACCGCATTTTTTACACTGGCAAATTTACTGTGTATTTTTTAAAAGAGTTTGTAGATGTAGAAATTTAATAATATAATCTTACGTTTTTCACTCTGAAACAGAAATTAGATATACAAATTTTGGAACTGATATTATTTACAGAGTGGGGAAGCAAAATTTACAATATTTTGGGGCAGGGATTGAAAGACAGTGTATGACCAATTAGTTTATTGAAAGTCATGAGAATTTATTTGCCACAAGAAAACTGACATAATAGAAAATGTTTTTATTCTATGTGTCCTCCTTCTTTCTCAATAACTGCCTTCACACGCTTCCTGAAACTTGCGCAAGTGTTCCTGAAATATTCGGGTGACAACTTCTCCCATTCTTCTTTAATAGTATCTTTAAGAAAGTCGACATTGCTGTGTGATGTTCTATTGGTAGCATGTTCTAAAATGCCTCAAATAGCAGAATCCAGAGGTTTTAGATCTGGGCTAGAAGGCGGCCATAAACATGATTCCCAAAAATTACTCAAGTTGGATTTGTTGCTGTTGTCAACAAGTGTTTTGGTGTTCTTTTGTAAGATTTTAACTTGAAATCATATTTTACTGCATTTCTAACGGTCTTGTTGTCTACCTCAAGTTCAATTGCCATTTTTCTCATGGATTTGGTTGGATCCTTTAGGATTCTGGATTTGAGAGCTTTGATAAAAGCTTTGGTACGTTTTTTGTTGCTTCCTCCACTTCCAGACTTTCTCGTAATAGTTTTGCTCATAGTCATTCTCTTCTTTCCATTCTAAACAGTCTTTATGGACACTCCAACTATTTTTGAAATCTCCTTTGGTGTGACGAGTGCATTCAGCAAATCACACACTCTTTGACGTTTGCTTTTCTGATTACTCATATGGGCAAAAGTTTCTGAAAAGGTATGGATAATAGTGTTAGGTATGATTATGACATCAATATATGTTTGGTTTCAAAACAATTGACGTAGTGCCTGCTGAGAAAAAACAACTAAATGTTCATTGTAAATTTTGCTTCCCCACCCTGTATGTATTATTATGTTGTTATTTTGATGATCCGGCCCACTGCAGGTTATATTGGGCTTTATGTGGCCCCTGAACTAACATGAGTTTGACACCCCTGGTCTAGACAAACGCCTTTCTCATCGATCAATCATGTTAAAGAAGTGGATTCACTCTTCGTCTCCCCCGTGGCTGCGTTAAAACTGTAGACGTCAGCGTTTCGGTGACACATCCATTCAAGTGGGCAAACGGTTCATTATGACGAGATTTTCTTTTGAAGGACGAGTGATTCGCAGTGAAAGTCAACACTTTTCAAACGCGTTCAAAGACTAAAGGACTCAGGCGAGCGTTTCTCGGACTATCTCGGCACTTTCTACCATCCAACAATTTACATGGCCCTCAAAATCTAGTCAATATTTATGTAAGCGTGTACATTAGGGCCAGGCAGACGGAGCTCTGATCAAACGGTTCTTTCATCTATGACCTTCCTCTGACTCGACTCACAGAAGCCTTCGAACCAGGCTGGGGGTAATCAGATGTCAGACTGGGTGTTCGCCAGGGAATTGAGCGCAGCTTTCATACATGAGGGCCGAGGCTTTTTGCACATCCCCCCCAACCCCCACCCCACCCCCCGTGGCCTACCTATCCGACCGGCCTCGACTTCTCACTTCACTCTGACACATTGCAGTGACAGAAGTTAAATTCCACTCTTTGTAGAGCACCTAACGAGGAATGAAGGACAGAACGAGCAGGGAAGAAAGGGCCCGGGATGGAAGCGTTTCAATCCACTGAGAACAGATAATTCCACCCAGATTCTTTACAGCGTATCTTAGCGCGGCCATGAAATGTTTCTAAATCAATTATTCAACTGGATCATGTGCAGCCTCGCATATGATGCCTGTAAGTATGTGTTGGCAGTTAAACCTGACTTTAGTCCTTTTCCTGTACTGCTTTAACTGGAACAATCCATTTACGTAACCATAACACGCCTAAGAATAGCTCCGTCATGGCCGAAAAAAAAAACAACAAATCTTTACCTTTTTATGTTGTAAAGACCGTGCCAACGTGATGAGGTCAAGGGCTATAAAATGGCCACCGGTGGTTCTGTTATGGCAAAGAAAGGCGAACTTTATGATGTTACACCAAGTCGTACTTACAGGTTTTAACTTTGCTTTAAGAATTGCTAAGAAATGTTTTCTCAGATGTTTTTGCGCTCATTTGTCTGGCAGTAAAAACATCCATAAATGGCCGCTGTGGTTATTTGTCTTCGTCCTGTTTGAGCCTCGCTTGGCTGTGTTTTGCAGCCCATGAATTAAATTACATGATGCAGAAACTCTAGGGGGCCAGACTGGAGACTCCACTCACTCAGCGGTGAAAGGGGGCGGCGAAATAACTCTCCTGGTTTGTCTTTTTTTCCGAGAGGACCGTGTGCCATCGTGCTGAAATGACAAGTAGCCGCCGTTGACTCTGAACGGCCGGCGTACGCTCTCTCCTTCGGTGTCTTCAGCTGTTTTCTCAGATGGTTCTCTCCTCATCTTGAGCACACATTTCCTTTCTCTTCCTCTCCAGACTTCTGATTAATCAAGTATGACTCTCCCAGGAAAAAATGTAACCCGGTGGTTTTGATGCTTCGCTTCTTGTCGGTGTGTCCAAATATGGAACGTTTTAGAGCTAAATATTAAGTCTGGACTCGTGGGGGAAAAATGAATGTCATCCTTTTCGAGTGTCCGTCGTGAATAGTGTCATTGTAATATTACATTCTGATTTTTTTTTTTTTGTTGTGAAGCTAAAGAGTTGTTTAGGCTTTACATACATGCAGTTTTTAACCCATAAAGACCCAGGGCTACTTTTGTGGCAGTTCCCAAATTAATTTTTCTCTATATTTAACCTTTCTAAAGTGATTTATCACCATTTTTTGTAATATTATATTCTTTATTTTGCATTTCTTCAGTGAAAATCAGATATTTCCTACATTTAATTAGATATTCATTAACCTCCTGAGACTGAGGAAAGTACAAGTTTTGGCTTTTTTTTTTTTTACATCAAATAATTGTCTTTAATGGAAACACCACGATGCAACAGTTTTTTCAGATGCATTTTTAAAAATTTCATGGAATATCCTTTGCCGTGGACAGCGTTTTTTGTTTTTTTGTTGGTTTTTTTTTTTTTTTTAGTTTTTTTTAGTTTTTTTAATAAAGGTGTGAAACTCTGGTCCCCTACAAAGGACAAAAATGCATTGCAGGGTCTCAGGAGGTTAAAGTTCCAATTAAAATGTATTTATTTGTTTAGCAAGGACAGTACAGATTAATGAACATTGCTGTAACTGTGCCAGTATTAGCAAAATAGCTATTTTTCAACTGTTGTCCCTGGGTAAGATGTAAAGTACCAGCATTCATAAAATTGGAAATTAAAAAAAAAAGTTGAAGGTTATTATATCAGAAACAGAGAAAACTGAAGAAAAAGTGAGTTTTTCAGCAAAGATATCAATAACTGAACATAAACCCAGTGTTTCCATCCACTGTCATTGATCCAACTCCATGGGTTTTACTGGTGAATCAATGTTGTAGAAGATGATGGTGTTTCCATGGTAACTACGAAGCCTCTGAACGTCCAAATGGGTCATATCTGATGACCGTGAAAAGATGACAAACTGTATTTTACACCAATTATTTACACGTATAGATAGGATTAATGAATCAACAGGTATTAAACAGTTTAGATCAGTAGATGGTTTAGGTCATCAGTGGATGTTTGGGTTTTTATGGGTTAACTTCTTCTTGCTTAATGAAGTGCAGTGTTGTGTGATTTTCACAGCATGAGGTTGTGGGTAAGCACCTCAGACCCTTCCAAGTTCATTTATTCTCATTTATTTATAGGATTTATGAGAGTCGTGCGAGGAAGTAACTAAAAAAAAGTTTATTTGTGGAGAAACAACACTCGGCCGCATATCATTTACATCACTTAAACAAGTTGTAAAGTAATCTTCAACTTGCATCACCTGGCTGTAGCGTCGCCCTCGTTTTCCCTTTTGTCGCGTCTCCAGAGGAAACAGTAACACAGGCTTTCACAGCTGACTGAACTGTTTGTCCAGCTCCTACACAGGGAGAGAAAACGCACACTCCCCTCATCACAAGAACAAGAGTCATCCAGCTGGAACCAGAGGAAGATCGCTCTCCCACAAAACACATGATTCACTTTAGTCAATTAGCCTGCGCCTTCAACAAAGCTTTTTATGCTTTCACAAAAAAAAAAAAAAGAGAGAAAAAATATTGTGCCTTTGTGCTTCTCATTCCAGAGGCTAAATCTGTAAATTGTAAACAAACGTGTCTTTAAGGAAAAGCCTCGAGGCCTTGAGGAAAGAATGAAGCAGTGGACTCGTCAGGAGAAAGTGATTAACAAGAGTCAAAGCTCAGAAGACAAAACATCAAGCTCGAATGAAGCAGCACATTGGATGAATTTTAACTTAACTGCATAAACAGATCAAACTTGCCCAAAAACATGAGAAGAACACAAATCATTCTCTCTTAATCCTTCATACGCTGTCATCGTTTCATTCTTGTGGATCCTTAAAACATCTTGAAGGTTCAATATGTAAGATTTGCACATGGTTGTAAAGGCATAATTGTTTTAAGTGTATTGGAGCCGGCTGTTTTACCACGTTAATTATCTCCATTTCTAAGCTTGTGACTTGACTCTTCTGCTCTTCTACAGTGGTACCGACTACAATAGACTTAAATTAAATCAGTATAACAGCAAAGAAATGACCGGCTTCCAGCACCTCATAGATCAGTGTTTTTCAACCTTGGGGTCAGGATCCCACGTAGGGTCGCCTGGAATTCAAATGGGGTCGCCTGAAATTTCTAGTAATTGATTAAAAAAAAAAAAAAAATGCTAATAAAGAATAGATGGTGAGTTGAGCGACACAATCCCAATCCATAGAAGACAGGACAAACTGTGGGTCTGAAACTGAAGCACTGTGGTTCTGTTTATCTGTCAAATGTTCATTGTGGTCAGTTTCAGATGCTGCAGCTCTTTCATAATTCATAGTTTGAGTTCTTGTTTGTTCAGTATTAATTGTCAGCCTTGTAAATCCAAGCTGGACTGACTGTACATATCCTGACCAAGGAAAATCAAATTCTCACTTTGTGCAGTAATCTACACCTGGCTTTTCTGCCTCCATCCATAATAATATACATTATATTGACTAAATATGGTATAAAATTTACATTTATTTGCAACATAGTATAGTAAACTAATACATGATCAAAACCAACTTAATTTTAGCCAAAAAAAAAAGTCAGTTTTAAATGTCTGGGGTCGCCAGAAATTTGTGATGTTAAAAAAAAAAAAAAGGTTGGAAACCACTGACAGATTCAAACACAAACTTCCCATAAGCACACATATAAGCAGGAATTCACCATATTCTCTTTTTCAAATTTTTATTTTCATTTTCATTCCTACTTAACAAATAAACTCCAACAGAGGTATTTCAGGTTATACAATATTACTGGAATGGATTCTCAGAGCAAGAATACCAACAGTGAGCCCAAGACAGAAGAAGGAATTCACCTTATTTACTCTTTACATTGGTAGAATACATTAACATTAGACTTGATAAATGGTTGTAAATGGTAAATCTTGCGTGGCTGTGATCTGTATTGCAACCTAGAAGAACATTTTTATCAAATTTCCCATTTTTTTGGCAGGAAAATATAAGAACATGACAAACAAACAGGGCATCAAACAAGAATACTCTACTGCAGTTTGGTTTTATTTTCATTAATGGCGAGGCGGTTGTTATGGTCGGTGTGTTGTGAATATCTGTTATTTGTATTCAGTATCACTCAGTAATGCTGGGGGGTAGTAACAAATATTTGGAAGAGGTAAAAGCAGACACTTTAGTCATCAGAGATCTTCCATCTGTCAGAAATGAAGTATGTTGGACTGTGAAAGTAATAAAAACCACAAAAAAAAAAGTAAGAAAGACCTCAACAAATCCATCCACCAACGACATTAACTTTCATATTTAATGGTTTGTTGTGTATCTCTATTACATTTGTCCATTAGTTTGTCCCCATTTGACTGAAATTGCGATATCTCAGGAACAGTTTGGGACAAACTCTTGCAAACTAGGGCTGCACTGATCCGACTTTTTCAGTTCCGATGCCAATACCGATGCTTGGGCCTTGTGTATCGGTCCGTACCTGATACTGATTTAATGTCATGGTTGATTTAGAGCAGAGGTTCTCAACCAGGGCAGGGGGTGGCGCATTGGGGGGGGTCAGAAGTGACTTCGTCGTGCAGGCAGACAGGTGAGTGAGTTCGCAACAACACAACAGTATAAATCACTCGGCACCCCCCCACCCCCCCAACCCAGTCATGGACCTCAATCCATGCACGGGGGGGCATATCGTCCAGCACATTGTCCCCCCGGGTCACAGATTTGGTTTCAGGGGGCAGCAGGTAGTCAATGATAAGGTAAGGGGAGCTCATGTTCATGTCCTCCACATATAGGTCCGTCGCGTTACTTTTAGAATTACGTTCGGCATGCATGATGTAGCATGTGTCGCAAAAATGTAAAGGGGAAGGACTGTTCTTACGGATCGGTTGCTTTTACTGATCCCCAATCCAGCTAAAATATTGATATTGGGGCCGATATCCGATCCCAATATCGGATCAGTGCAACTTTATCTCAAACGGCAAAAAAATTTGGGATAAATATTCAAGTAGATGAAGACAAATACTGGGTGGCCATAACTCAAGGTAGCTGTAGCCTCGTGTCTGTCCATTTTTGGGCCTTTTCTTTCTTTTTTTTTTTTTTTCTTTTTTTAACACATACCTTGATTGAATTTTTAACACATTATATCGATGGCCAAAAATCAAAACCTCCTATCTGCAAATTTTTAGATTTTTAGTTTTCACATTAAATGGTGAGAACAAGGATGACTCCACATTTTCAGTCTATCTGCAAGATAGACTGAAAATGATTTCTTATTATGATTTCTTAAAGACCATACTATAATAAAACTAAACCATCAGTCAATCAAATTTTATTTATATAGCACCAAATCATAACAAAAGTTATGTCATGACACTTTGCATATAGAGTTGGTCAAAACCAGACTCTAAGCCAATTTACAGAAACCCAACAGAATCCTCCAGGATCCAGGGTTTTTTTTTTGTTTCCTGAAAGAAGTGATTTTTTCAGATAAGAGGTTTTGTATTTTGGCCATCGATATATCTTTTCTGACATGAATTGGTAACATTGTGTGGGTCTCCCTTGAGCAAAAAACCCCCAAAACCACAATAATTTGACTGTAGGTATGGTATTATTTTTTGTCTTCAAGGTGCATCTATGTTGGATTCATTGATTAAATTGAGAGCTAAAAACTAAAAAAAAAAACAGAGAGAATGCAGTTGTTTTCAGTTGGCACCCATCCTTTTCTTTACCTTTGTAACATGTTTTTTTTTTTTTTTTTTAGCTTGTGTGAATAATGCTGAATTGTTGGAGGAGGAAGCAACATGAGCTCTGGCAGGTTGCTCCGGTTGCTGGCTGAAGATGTTGGCTTGTTTTGTTAGTCAAGAATGCATGCAGGTTTTCTGAGGTGCAATACTTCCGCTGTTAAGGATGGTGCTAAATGGGCGACGTTGTACGCTGATTAACAAGTGTGACATCACCAGCTTGTCAAGTCTGTACAAAGATTGTGTTGAGGTAGTGAAAGGAGCTTTGTATAATGTAAAATAAGACTGGACAAAGGAGGGGATGGTGTACGTCTAGTCACTGTAGAGAGCGCTTGAGAAAACATCCCTGTACACTTTCCCATCTGGAACACACAGAACAGCTACACGACCATATTGGTGCAAGAAAATATGGAGGAGACAAAGCTGGGAGTGGAATTTGAGCCCAGTCTTGGTGAATTCAGAGGCTGTAGCTCCTGGAGGCCGTCTGCTGGTCCGAGGGGCAGATCCCTCTGGTTCTGCTTATCTAAGCACATCCAGCCCGGTCCAGTTTTTGACCCACTGCTCACTTTCCGCCCCGATGTTTCCTCCTTTGAGCTGGATGTGTGGTCCATCGTGAGTGTGGTGAAAGGCTGCCAGCACAGGGACCACCAAAGTGAAGGTAAGGGCCCGGTGGCCTCTGCCGGCAGGGGAAACCAGGCCGACCTGCACCGGGGGTCAAAGGTCACAAGACAAAACTCTGTCTTCTATCGGCTTTTATTTAGCAGCGATCACCAGTGTTATCATGTGGAGGAAGTCTTATATAATAAATAATGTTACCACCTTAATAAAACACTAGTGGTATTTCCAGAGCTGCAGGTATGGATCTTTATGGTATTCTTTGTATATTATGTAGTATTAACCTTTTCATGCACGAATTACGAGAGCCTTAATCAAGATTTTTTTCCTGAGTGTTTTTATTCCATTAGGCATTAAAAAAAACAATGCAATTGAAAACATTTTTATGAACCTATTTTTCATGGAGTTGCAAAAATGTCCACTCAGCTGGACACCATAGATTTAATTTTTGAAGAAAAGACAAGTATTTACTGACATACTGTGTGAAAACTATCAAATAATAACATTTTTAATACAGATAATCTGATGTTTTCTCACATTTTGTCATACTCTAATACTAGTCAGTACTCACTTCATGGAGAAAATATGCAAAAAATAAATATTAACAATTGATTTCCACACAAGAACCAATCAAGAACAGCATAGTTACAATAATGGTATGAACTGCAGTTTATGAGATGATGCATTTGTGTCCACTGTGTTGGTTGATATGGAACTAAAACAACAAAACCCATGAATATACAGGGTGGGGAAGCAAAATTTACAATATTTTGAGGCAGGGATTGAAAGACAGTGTATGACCAATTAGTTTATTGAGAGTCATGAGAATTTATTTGCCACAAGAAAATTGACATAATAGAAAATGTTTTTATTCTATGTGTACTCCTTTCTCAATAACTGCCTTCACACGCTTCCTGAAACTTGCACAAGTGTTCCTCAAATATTCGGGTGACAACTTCTCCCATTCTTCTTTAATAGTATCTTCCAGACGTTCTCGTAGTAGTTTTGCTCATAGTCATTCTCTTCTTTCCATTATAAACAGTCTTTATGGACACTCCAACTATTTTTGAAATCTCCTTTGGTGTGACGAGTGCATTCAGCAAATCACACACTCTTTGACGTTTGCTTTCCTGATTACTCATATGGGCAAAAGTTTCTGAAAAGGTATGGATAATAGTGTTAGGTATGATTATGACATCAATATATGTTTGGTTTCAGAACAATTGACGTAGTGTCTGCTGAGAAAAAACAACTAAATGTTCATTGTAAATTTTGCTTCCCCACCCTGTACAAGACTAAAGCTGTAGAGTAACTGTCCACTGTAGTGACCACTATGCATGAAAGGGTTAAATAAACTATCATTGTACCAATACTTCCACTTGTGATGGGTCACATCTGATAGGACGTACCTTATTGTTCCTGTTATGGACTCCGTAGGTTCATGTTTTACCCTGAGGAAGGCTTCAGTTAACACAAGTACACACAAGTACCATGTTACTCATCCCATTGTATTGTCCTCCGATGATACTACACAGGGTTTTCTGTATTGTACTAATACACATTATCTACCTCGTATTTCGAAGCCTAATAGAAAGAGGAAGAATCGAGTGTGTGTTTAGAGACTCTGTGTTCTACCTGAGGATCAAAGCTCCCCCTCAGACTGAAGGACATGGAGTGGATCATGTAAAATTCAGACCGCTCACAGATCATTCCGAGGGGTTGATGTTCTTTCCTCCCTGTTATTTTCATTGCGGTCTTTGTAATTTCAGCCAGTTTGGGTTTAGATTGTACCGATAGACTCCCACACCATGCCTGGATTCCATATTTTATCAGACTCTCCAGTGCTGCCTGATAAAACATAAGCATAAATTTTTGCTTCACGCCATAAAATCTGAGCCTCCTCCAGAACCGTAACCTCTGTTCAAGTCCAGAGCAGAGGTTATCTAAATAAGGCTGCCAGGTGAGCATGATATCAATCTGGCGGCCTAACTGTAACTAAAGCTACGTTAATACAATTCAGATTTTATGCATAAATCAGATTTTGTGTGTGTGATTGTTCACATTATAAATTAACCCATAAAGACCCAGTGCTACTTATGTGGCACTTCCAAAATTGTTTTTAACTTTTCTTAAGTAATTTAGTCTATATTATCCTCTATTTACAGTAAAAAAAAAAAAACAGGTATTGTCCTATATTTAATTCACTGATCATGTAAATGTTCATAAAAGCTCAGATTAAAGTTGAGGGTTATTATATCAGAAACAGAGAAAATTGAAGAAAAAGTGACTTTTTCAGCAAAATCTATCATTAACTGAACATAAACCAAGTGTGTCCATCCACTGTCATTGATCCAACTCCATGGGTTTTGTTTTAAATATGACTTAGGCAATTATTTAATGAGGCTAACCATAGTCGCTTTTCCACTGGACAAAACTTTACCGATATTTACTAAATGTCGAAAAAACCGAAGTGCGTAATGTTGGTTTTCCATCAAATCACAAATGCGATGATTTGTTTGTTTATTATCACAAGATGACATGAGAAGTCATTCCATAAACATAACAGCAAACGTAAATATTTATTACAGATTTACAGATATATTCATTATTGTAATATATTACCCCTCTATCCTGTACTAAATTTATACAAAATTCCATTTCCTGGTGTGTCCACATGTTCATCAACATCTGTTTTTTTTTATTCACACAACTCTAGTTGCGCAAAAAGGTCTTTCCATTGCAGTTTTTTTTACGATATACCAATTGCGCTACGCCTGAAAACCATCTCTTGCCAGCAAAAAAACTTTTAATAAAAAAATCAGTTTTGCCGAAATTGTCGTTTTTCCATTAGGTAAATTTTTATGTGCAAGTTATATTAGCACAATTTGAGGGTCAATGGTAAAGCGACTAATATCATTCTTTACATCAGGTAACAGTCTTCGTCTTCCATTGTTGCTGCGTTTACACATTACTGTCACCAAACTAGAATAGCGAGCGTCTTGGCCACTTCTTCGCGTATCACATCCTGTAATTTGTGCAGCTTTGAAGACATTTTTAGAGTTAAGGTAACAACATGGTCAAACTTGTTTGTTTACGTCTTCATTTTTCTGTTTGCACCAATGAGAGAAAAAAAAAAGCCTCTTTACACACAAATCTGTGCAAAAAGCTTTTGGTCAAAAATGTTTCTTCATTCAATTTGATGTTTTTATTTATACTCCAGCAACTCAGCAATGTTTTTGCCTCCAATTTGTGTTGATGAATGTTACTCCTCAGTAGAAAACACCACGAGTTTCTCTGTATTTCAATGTCAGTTTGCTTTGGCTGATATTTGGGGGGGTTTTTTGTATGTTGTTTGGGCTTTTTTTGTGTTAGGCAGTCAGACAAAATCCCTATCCTGTTTGGTTCTTGTGGGTGAGAAAACTGTAGAAAACACTTATGTAAAGATATGCTTTTATGTCAAATAGTTTTAATTTATTACAATTTTAATTTCTATACCTAGTATTTGGAACCAATATTCACTTTTAAAGTCTTTTGAAAAGGTTCGTTAAGCATCTTTGTGTTATTTATGCAATAATTTATATACATTTTTCAAATCAGATTTTATATTTTTTGTGTGTTTTTTGGCCTTTTGTGTTGATACAGTAGGTTAAAGTGAAAAAATAATAGGCAGATGAGATATATGAAAAAAGATACCAAACATGGATATAGTAAAAAAAAAATTTATATAGTATATAAAGACAAAATCAAAAGTACTCAAAAACAGCCAAAATAGGCTCAAACCCCTAAGGGTTAAATTATATGAGTATACATAAGCGAGAAATCAGAAAAGGGTTTTAAATAATGGTATAGAAAGAAGCTTAGGGGAAAAGGAAAAAAAAACATTTAATAATTCCAAATACAATAATTGTGACCAGATTTGTGTTGATGAATGTTACTCCTCAACAGAAAACAACATAAGTTTCTCTGTATTTCAATGTCAGTTTGTTTTGGCTGATATTTGGTTGTTTTTTTATGTTGTTTGGGCTTTTTTGTGTTAGGCAGTCAGAAAAAATCCTATCCTGTTTGGTTCTTGTGGGTGAGAAAACCGTAGAAAACACTTATGTAAAGATACGCTTTTATGTCAAATATTTGAGTATAGTTTTAATTTATTACAATTTTAATTTTATATACCTAATATTTGGAACCAATATTCCCTTTTAAAGTCTTTTGAAAAGGTTCATTAAGCATCTTTGTGTTTATGCAATAAATTATCTACATTTTTCAAGTCAGATTTTATATATTTTGTGTGTTTTTTGGCATTTTGTGTTGATATAGTAGGTTAAAGTGAAAAAATAATAGGCAGATGAGATATATGAAAAAAGATACCAAATATGGATGTAGTTAAAAAAAAAAAAAATTTATATTGTATATAAAGACAAAATCAAAAGTACTCAAAAACGGCCAAAGTAGGCTCAAACCCCTAAGGGTTAAATTATATGAGTATACATAAGCGAGAAATCAGAAAAGGGTTTTAAATAATGGTATAGAAAGAAGCTTAGGGAAAAAATAATAATAATAATAATTCCAAATACAATAATTGTAACCAGATTTGTGTTGATGAATGTTACTCCTCAACAGAAAACAACATAAGTTTCTCTGTATTTCAATGTCAGTTTGTTTTGGCTGATATTTGGTTGTTTTTTTATGTTGTTTGGGCTTTTTTGTGTTAGGCAGTCAGAAAAAATCCTATCCTGTTTGGTTCTTGTGGGTGAGAAAACCGTAGAAAACACTTATGTAAAGATACGCTTTTATGTCAAATATTTGAGTAGAGTTTTAATTTATTACAATTTTAATTTTATATACCTAATATTTGGAATCATTATTCACTTTTAAAGTCTTTTGAAAAGGTTCGTTAAGCATCTTTGTGTTTATGCAATAAATTATCTACATTTTTCAAGTCAGATTTTATATATTTTGTGTGTTTTTTTGGCGTTTTGTGTTAATATATTAGGTTAAAGTGAAAAAATAATAGGCAGATGAGATATAAGTTGTGCTAAAAAAAAAAAAAAAATCCTTAACATGGGTATAGTAAACATTTCTGCATATAGTACATGAAGACAAAATCAAAAGTACTCAAAAATGGCCAAAGTAGGCTCAGACCCCTAGGGGTTAAATGACATGAGTGTATGAATATTAAGCTTAAGGGAAAAAGAAAAAAAAAAGACGCAAAATCAATAATCCCAAATACATAATAGTGACGGAATTTATGCTGCACCACAAGTTTCTCTTTCAGTTCGCTTTGGCTGGTATGTGGTTGTTTTTTTGTATGTAGTGTTGACTTTTTTTGTGTTAGGCAGTCAGAAAAAAACACCCTATCCCTGCTCGGTTCTTGTGTTCCCGTAGTTCATCCACGTGGCAGTAAAGCATGAGATACAATCACACAGGGACCCATTCATCATATAATTGCTCCATAGTATTTTAAACCTCCATAAGGTACCTTTATCTGTACTGGAGGCATTAAATCATCTCATCGACCTTAATCAAATCTGTGTCTGCAGAAAGAAGCAAACCCAGTTAATACAAGCATTTCAGATAAGCTGCATATCACGTTTACAGCCCCAGGCCTACATTGGATTCCTGTGATAATATGCATGCTTGTACATTTTCCTGATTATTGATTACTAACATGTCAGCGGTGCACTTGGCAATGTTGCTCACGCTCCATGACAGATCTGCAGCCATATTCGTTTTCTTCCAGCTCACTTGCTGAATCATCCAGCCTCCGCATCTCTGGGTTTGGAGCAGCTGGGAGGCTCGCATGTCGCAAACGCATTATTAATGTGTGTGAGTAAAGCAAGACTAACACTGCCAATAGAGATCTCTGTTACAACTATCTCCATATCCTTGATCTGTCGGTTGGATCTCTTTATAGTTGTGAGTAATGAGTCTTAAGACTAATGGCTGTTGTGAAATAATGTCATATTCTTTTTGCCTTTCCAAGCATCAGTTCCTAAACTTAGATAAGCTGTAATGTGTTCATATTTCATCAGAGTTTCTGTTATGTTCAAATGATATGAAAGTCTAGAATTTTTTTTTTATTATTTTGGACAAAAACCCCATGGCATGATGTAAAAGGAGGAGTTTAATATTTTACAAGATTCCTTAAAGAGATTTTTGTCAGAACTACAGCCCATTTTTCATTCCAGTTTTATTTACTAGTTTTCCTCTCAAAGCATTTTTAGCACCACAACAATGTTGGGTGCATTAAACAGCTGCACACAAGACGCTAGTTTTGGAATAATTTCAGTTTTGGAATACTTGATGTGTGCAGTAATTAATCTCTTTTATGCTGCATTTCCATTACGTGGAACCGGCTCGGCTTGACTCGGATACCAGATATCAGTGGTGTAGTCCAGGGTATACAGAGTATACCCACTTATTTTTCAGTCATCATTGCGTATACCCACTTCTAAATCCCCCCCCCGATGTGCACCATTCAGTAGTATCTAAACCAAATTGCCCATGTTTTCCCCATGGATGTTGAAGCCATGACCCGCCCTACTCTGCCTCTAATTGGCTAGTACTCTCTGCTTTCACTGATTAGATTGGTTAACTTTAGGCATGAGGACTGATGAGCCAATCAGAGGCAGAGTAGGGCGGGTCATGCTGAGGAAACTATTGCTAACTAGCGCTGACCACCTCTGGAACCGGATTGGACATCCCAGTTGATTGACAGGCCACAGCACCTCTCTTTGAAAGATACGTGATTATTGGAAATGCAAACGAAAAAGGCAGAATAAACATCTTTCAAATGAGTGACACATATTGAAAGAACCTACTTTCATGGAATACATAATTCTGAGGTAAGTTTTACAGTGGTTTGCAAATAAGTCACTGTTTTAAACTACTGGTCATATGACTGCACATTTAGAAAAGAGATTTTGTCACCAATAGTTAAACTGTGTGAGTAGGCTAACGTTACGAATGGCTAACATTATGAAAGGCTAACGTTATGAAAGGCTAACGTTATCCTATGTTTGGCTCATGTTGAATCCATTTACATTCATGCAGCTGCTTGTGTGACCAGTAATACCTACAAACTGCTCCTAAACAAGTCATGACACTTTTATAATACTGAGTAAATGCGACTGATGGATTTTGGGTAAACTGAATAGAGTAGTCTTATATGTCACTGTTTCTAAAATGGTGTTTTTTTGGACTTAAAAAAAAAAAAAAGAAGAAGAAGACAAAAATTGAGAGGATACCCACTTCTCCAGGGACCACTACACCACTGCCAGGTACTATTCCTGGAGACCGTTTCCATTACAGGATACTACCAACTTTACAGTACCTGGTTGTCATAGCAATGCGGCGCGTTACTTCCGTGTTGTCTGTTCAGAGAATTGCTGATAAACTCGCTTACTGTGTGTTGTCTCGTCAAGCTCATGTTGAATTTTTACATCTGAATCTCCTCGACCGACCATGGTGTAGTTTTGCGGACTGTCATCATGTGGATTAAAGTACCGCTATATTTACCGTCAACTTCCGCATCTGTTTTTTGTAAAACGGTGGGTCACAGACACAACTCTTTGACCAATCAGTGGTCTGCAGTGTTTACACGTCACGTTTTAGTATCTGGTCTCCAGTCTTGGAACCTCGGCGGAGATGATACCAAAAAACTATTACCAGGTACCAGATTCCAGGTCCTTTTTTGTAATGGAAACACAAAAAGGCCGAGTTGAGTTGAGTCGAGTCGAGCCGGTACCACATAGGCATTAGTGTTATCTCTGTTTTTTTTTTCCCCAGACAATAAAAGAAAATCACTGTTTTGTCACTAATGCTGCGTTTCCATTACGTGGAACCGCCCCGACTCGACTCGACTTGGATACCAGGTACTATTCCTTGAGACCGTTTCCATTACAGGATACTACCGACTTTACAGTACCTGGACGTCATAGCAATGCGGCGCATTACTTCCATGTCGTCTGCTCAGAGAGTCTCTGATAAACTCGCTTGCTGCGTGTTGTCTCGTCAAGCTCATGCTGAATTTTTACTTCGGCCGCCAAAGACTGAATCTCCTCGACCGACCATGGGTTGGCACCATGTGGATTAACCTACCGCTATATTTACTGTCAACTTTTGCATCTGTTTTTTGTAAAACAGCGGGTCACAGAGACAACTCTCTGACCAATCAGTGGTCTGCAGTGTTTACATGTCAAGTTTTAGTATCTGGTCCCCAGTCTTGGAACCTCGGCGGAGGTGATACCAAAAAACTAGCACCGGGTACCAGATTCCGGGTCGTTCTTTGTAACGGAAACGCAAAAAGGCCAAGTTGAGTCGAGCCGGTACCACGAAGGCATTAGTGTTATCTCTTTTTTTTTTTTTCTCCCCCAGATAATAAAAGAAAATCACAGAAAATTGGGGTCGTTACTAGCTGCTGACTGTGCGTGTCAGCCTGCATGTTCTCCCAAAATCAAGTCATCAGTCCCCGGCTCATATTGGCCACAGTGATGACACAGGCCCATATGACACCACACCGGCCTCTGATATGCTTTTTGTCCACAGAACAAGAGAGTGTCATTCCACACATTCCTGAGCGGAGCCTCTGTTCTCTCAGGATGACCTTCAACTTATCTCTCCATCAGAGCATGTCTGAGGGGAGGAGGAGGAGTGGAGGGACCAGAGAGGGGGGGTTTAGGGGTGAGGGATATTATCACACACATGCACTCACAAAGAACTGGTTTAGCCTGTTGGCAAGCGCAGAAAACCCACAGGACTGGCTCATAGTGTTATTTAGCCTGACTCCTTTTGTGTCTGTATCTGTGAGGAATTAATTCCTCTTTGTGTGTGGTTTGTGTCTGAGTTTTGTAAAGTGCAGGCATTTTTCTCTTTGGATGCTATATTTTAGGGATTTTAGGCTTTGTGTCTAGGGTTCAATTTGCATTTAGTTTTGCTGTAGAAGAGGGAATTAATTTACTTTAATACAGCAGCTCAGTTGCATTCAATCAATATGTCAAATATCCTGGGATGCATCCTAAAAAGAGACCTCATAAAGGGGTGCACTGCATGCTTTGTAAAACTTAAATTACCTCCCACGGGAACTCGGAAAAGTTGCCCCAGTCCAGACGCTAATGGCTAGCATGGAAATATCACATGTGCAAGTGGTAATCCGGTTGCTTACTTGTATATGGGCCTATATTTACTCATTTATCATTTATTTATCAGGGACAATGCAGTGAAACATTGTGGACATACAGAACATCTGATGTTCTGTGCAAAGATTATATAGCAATTAACTTATTTGCAACTCCCCTCCCTGGTCTCTGAGCAACATAAGCCACTTTTATACAGAGATCCCATCTTTTTTGCACCATTGACTGATTCCCACAGTCAAGCCAAAGATGCAGCAGAGGTGAGACAGGCTGGACTTTTACACAGTGGACCTGCGTTCCGGAATCAAAGGGGCAGCAAGGGGTGTTTTATTCATTAAAATGCTTTTTTTTTTCTTGACAAAGATCTCCTGCTGCAGTCGTCTTTAATTAATTCCACTCACTAGACTGTAACATAACATTGTGACTCAGTGCTTGATAAAGTTTACCAGTTTAGCCCATGTTCACACAAAACCGCATCTTTTCCTATCCGATCTTTTTCTTTGTCTTTTTCCAAAAATTCTGTTGGGTTTCTTTAAATTGGCCTAGAGTCTGGTTTTGACCAACTCTATATATAAAGTGTCATGAAATAACTTCTGTTGTGATCTGGCGCTATATAAATAAAATTTGATTGATTGATTTGATTGGTTTTCCCCTGTAAGTCGCTTTGGAAAAAAGCGTCTGCCAAATGCATAAATGTAAAATGTAATGTAAATGTAAAAAGTGGTGTGTGAACATGGAGTCATTTCAGTAAATATCTGCATCCACATGAAACCACTGAAAATGATTGAAAACAATGTAGTACAAATGCCAGGCCTGTATGTGGCGTTGTACTGCTCTCACAAAAAACAGAGAAGAAAACATGGAGCATGCACATGAAGCTTGTTTGGTTCTACCGGGTCTGGTCCAATATTTCCTTCTGGTTGCCCCTCTCTGTGGTAGTTCGAAGAGCATGTACTGAATATTGTTAGCTATTGTTGTTGTTGCTCGTTATTATGATAGAGTAGCCAAAGATTTTGATTCAATATTTACAATAAGCTCAATAGCTGTCGTAGCATGAGTACTATTCTGTAGTCCGCCGTTGTTGTTGTTGTTGTTGTTGCTGTTGCTGTTATGAAGTGGCGCCTTGCTTCCGGGATGAAAAGTTAGAGAGGTGCAGCTATAACATCATTGTTTTAGAAAAGTTGTGGTTTGGTTGTACAGATGAAGACATGAAACTGGCATTTTCAAATTTATCCCCTCTGAGACCTGGTTTCAAAAAGTTGCGGTTTCAGTGAAAGAAAACACCGGTTTCGTATGGACAAAAGGTCTATCTGATACAAAACTTTTGTGGATACGACAGGGCCTGAACACAGCCTTACTCTGTCAGTAGGCTAACATTTAGCATTAGCTGGTAGTTCCACCCCTTTTGTCCAAATATAGTCATTTCTGGCCCCAAAATGCCAACATGGCAAATCACAAACTTGTGGCTTCAAAACAGCTGCTCAGAAACCAGTGGGTGACTTCATGGTTCCTCCATCAACTACTGTATACAGACTATGGTTCTGAATCCATAGAAGCCACTCATACTCAGCAGAACATTTTATGTCCAAAAAATAAGTGTAAAGGTTACCAGTATAAGTTGTTATTATTATTTATTGGTAAGTTAACCAATGGATAAATCAGTGAATCAGAAAACAACATTAACCAATAGATTAAACAGCAAAAAATAGTAATTACTTGCAGCTTTATTCACATCCTGATGTAATATTAATGTCCAAATATGGCTGATTTTGGCTCCAGTGAATCAGTTTCTCCTTTTTCCTTCTGGTGTCTCTTGTCGCTCCACACAGGAAGTCGACTTGAGAAGTTGGAAATGGTTGCCAAGCTTGTCTCCACTCCACAGTAATATCACTGCTCAGTCCCCTCTCGTATAAGATGGTCCTGACAGTTACTGCATGTACTGTTGTAGATCAGATTCCGGCGGTTTTCGAGAGCTCCGCGCACTCACGCACACGTCCGACTGGATAGGAAACAGCCCCGGCGTTCCCGCTCCAGCCCCTCAACTTCAAGCTTCCACTTTCCTATTCAAAATGTCAGCTTCACTTTATTAAGTCATTTCAAGCCCATAGGTTCCAAGAACAGCACTAAATCTGTCATTCGTCTGCAATGTGGGCCAAGAAAGCATTGAGCTCAGTTGCGAGAATATTACCTCTTGTCACGGTAATGTAGTCATTTTAAGGGAGTGAATCAAGGTGGGGGACTGCTGCTGGCCCGGGTTCGACGCTTCCATCTAATCTGGTAGCTGTTTTCTGCTCGCTATCACTTATAGGCTGTTTTTACTGCCTGCTTGACCAGACATCACAACAGGATTTACTGCTGCTGGATTACCTCTGATCAAACCAGAACAAAAGACGAGAAACATTTATGCAACTTAGGAATTCTAATGAGAAACACCAGCCTTTGTCTGAACTGTTATTGCCGCTAAAATACAAAGCAGTCGCAGTTGAAGCAGGATATCAGGTGGTGCTTAGCTGTGCGTTCTTGTTGTCTCACACTTCTACTCTATCCGAAAGATTGAATTACTTTACACTCCCAGGAACAGCATGTCTGCAAAAACAAAGTTAGCAAGGAGCAATTTTGCCTTCATGAGTTCATGTTTAGCATATGCAGGGGATAACAGCTGTGCAGTTGTGAAGGAAAAAAGAAATGCTTTACACATCATTAGCCGCCTCGATGGATTCAGATTTCTTTCTCCGACGTGCACATGTACTTACCAGCAATAACTGATGAGAAATGAATGGTATTTATTACTTCCATGTAAGTACCTTTTGTGCACATGTGTATAGACCAGGAGTGTCAAGGTCATTTTAGTTCAGGGGCCACATACGGTCCAACATGATCTGAAATGGGCTGGCCAAGTACAATAATAACAAAAAAAATCCTATAATCAAATAAATATATGAAAATCTTTACAAAGTTACCTTAAAAGTCTGAATAACATGAACAACCTGAAATCTCTTAAAGGGGTCATATTTTGCTAAACCCACATTTGTTAGTCTTTGGTACATTTATTTGTGTATGTGGACCCTAATAGTTAAAAAAAGTTTGAATTTGAACCCTCCAGGTGCTGCAAAACTATCATAATATTCATTCCGGCAAAAAATTTACTGGATTTCTACAACCTGTTTGAATTCCCTCTTAATTTTTTAAGTTTTGTAAATAGTTACGTCAACATTTGCACATATAAGGTCAAGACTTCAGACGAAAATACATGAAATTTATCAATATTATACTTTAGTTTATCATTTACATTCCAATTTTTCAGATCATAGTGGATCTACAAATACACAAAAGATTTAAGAACAGGAAGAATATTGTTAACACTATCGCACTGACCCCTGGGGAACCAAAGGTTCTAGACGTAGTACATACTAAACTTACCTTTGATCCAGTTCATTCCTTTACTTTCTTGGTAAATTCCACTGGCATTTTCAGTTGAATAACCTCTCAGCTGGCATGTCTGTTTCTACACATGAAATTTGACACAATGGCAACGTGGCCCTACTGTTTATCTGTTGCTAGGTAACCCACTTCAATTCTATGATTCCAGGCATAGCAACAGGATTGGTCATTAGGAGGCCATTGTATTCCAGAAATACTAATATCTCTCAAAATATTGGTCCTGTCAATTTGCAGTTTTTGCTAGTCTCTTCCTTGACCAAAAATACGTAAGTATGCCAAACTGCAGTAGTCAACTCTATCCGGATTTTGTGTGATGTCCGACACACACACACACACACACACACGGAGTCCATTTCCCTTTTATGAGATAGGATAGCACTTACTTCCCTTAAGATATTGTAGGTTGCTCATATTTGTTCGGGATATTCACATTTTTTGGTACTCCAGCTTTCTCCTATCATCCAAACCCACGCACTAGTGGGTTAATTGGTTAATCTAAATTGCCCATAGGTGTGAATGTGAGAGTGATTCGTTGCTCGTCGTTATTACCTCCGCCAAGGAGGTTATGTTTTTGCCAGGGTTTGTTTGTTTGTTTGTCTGTCTGTTTGTTTGTTTGTCTGTCCGTTAGTGTGCAACATAACTCAAAAAGTTATGGACAGATTTGGATGAAATTTTCAGGGTTTGTTGGAAATGGGATAAGGAAGAAATGATTAAATTTTGGTGGTGATCGGGGGTGGGGGGCCCACGGGGGGGGCCACTGATCAGCCTTGGCGGAGGTCTGCGCTCTCCGAGTGCTTCTAGTTGAAAATGAGTCAGTTCTCAACTAAATAAATTTGAAAAGAAAATGTAATTTAACTTTTCTACAGTAAAACAAAGAGAAAAACTTGTAGTTGTCATTATTTCTAGGTTATTTTGATCGTGTTTTACTGGTCTGACACACTTGAGATCGAATTGGTCTGTACAGGGGCACTGATGGGGGCGGGGGGGTGTAAACATGACAAATTCATGGGTCCCAGTGTTTGTGGGGGGGCCCATAGAGCAGTGCAGGGGGTGCAGTGGATATAGAAGTTGTTAAAATTTCATGTAAGATCCACTGTAGAAGAGAGGTGTAGAAGTCGGGAGTTGAATGGTGAAATAATGTAAAGTTTCGCTAGCGTAAGTGACGTTATTCATGGACCACCCCCACCCCCCCGGTCCGACAGATAGAAAAGATAGTCAGTTTCTGTAATGATTATGCTTTCATGGAGCCCATAATTGGTAGCGGCTTCCCTGGGTCTGTATGTGGAACCTGAACTGAAATGATTGTTGATATCTTCAGTGTCATTTTTACATTTCACAAACTCATCCCAGAGGCCGGATTGGACCCTCTGCCGGGCTGCTTTTAGCCCGCGGGCTGTTTGTTTGCCACCTGTGATGTAAACTGTAAGTGCAGCCATTTCTGCTCGTGTACATGCATGGTTCTATGAAAGAGGCTCTAAGTAAAGCCCTAGAGACTTTTCACATAACTCCCCTTATTGCCCTGTAAAGCCTGATAGCCTGGACGCCACAGGGCTAATTGGAGAATGTGTGTCTATGTACTTGGCTACAGCTGAGGTCGCAGGGTGTCATAACCCAGCTAATCAACATCAACTGCTTGCAAATTACCAACACATGCTGCCTAGTTAGAGCAGGGTGTGGGCTGAGCCGGAGGTGGGGACGGACTGATGAGCATTCTTCAAACTGCGAGTGTTTGGCTGAAACGCAATCAATAGCTTTTATGTTTTGATTGCGAGCTTGTTATCACGCCTCCTTTTCTTTGTACCTGTTGTAAGTATTGTATTCCAGTGTTTAGAAACCCAACAATGAGAAACTTATAGATTTATTTGTTTCCTCAAAACATAGGGGGCTTTAAAGGCTCACGTCTTTGATTCTGCGAGATCTGCCGCAGTGCAGATAAAAAGCCTTTTCGTCTCAGCGGAGAAGCGAAGAGGCCCGTTGCCATTTAACATTATGCAGAGATGAGTCCCAGCGCACATTACACATTTGTCAAAACCATGAACAGCTAGTAGCTCGGAGCTCTCTGGGTACTGCTCTGCCTACTGAAAACTGCCCAGATGGCTACTTCACTAAGACCAGAAATTCTGATTTGGAGGTGACTCAGCACTCAAGTTCCACATAAACCCCAGTGTGGATTTTAGCGCACTTTACACCGCTGCAATATATGGCGTAAAGAGAGGCTGGTTGTATGTAGCACAATGCTCAGCAGTGGTGGACCTACTGAAACCACACGGTCCCCAGACTGCTGCTCCACTGCTATCCTAATTAGCTCCTCATAGTTTCAGTCATGATTTAGGTCTGGACCAAAAATCCCCCTGTTTCCCCACCGGAGACCATAAATCTGCTTAAAGCCGCCCCAGTCAGAGCACGGGCAGCTCGCCGAGGCCTGTGTACTGTAGCGGTGTTCATGTCCGCACAGATGAACCATTCTAATTTCATTAACAGACTACGTATACAGCCCCTGTTTCTGCGCCCGTCTGCCAATATGGCTGGAAACAACGCAAATGAAATATTGTATCTTCTCAGCAGTGCCGTTGATTTAGAGTGCTTCTGATTTAGGTCTTGCAGCAGGCGGCCATGTTAAACTTGGCAGTCCAGGTCTGGTGCTGAGCTGTGCTGGGCTGTGCTGGGCTGGGGGAGTGGCCCACTGAGTTAAAGCTTGCCTCAGCATCCAGCTGGAGCTGAGCTCATCTGCCTGGCCCGAGTCAGGCCTGAACGAAGAAGCAGATGATGTGTGAGGAAGTGTGTGTGGGATCGGACTTAGCGGAGGTATATTTACAGACATCATTAATATCTCCCTGCCCTGTGTGGTCACATTATTGGAGTTCGACATCATCAGTCAGATCAGGGAGAGCGATGTTTAGTGGCTCTAGTTATGACCTAAATCTCTTTTAGTGTTTTTAAAACTGTCCCTTCAATTCCGGCTCATACCTATAAAACATCGCACACTTAGCGCTGCTGCTGCTGCTGCTGCATGCGGACGTTATTGCTGACATCTTAATCCCACCCTTGACAAATCAGTCGGTCTTTATTGAAAAAAAAAGCATAAAAGCAGGCAAAGAAATCAATTTCCTATCAGCGTTTACTATAAATGATGAACATGCTAATACTGTCGAGCATAATGTAATGTGGATTATATGCATTCGAGCTCCTACTGTGAGTTTAAAGTGGTTTTGAAAGAAGTATTTACTCAGAATAAGACGCTTACTTCGCCAAAGAAAAGACATGTTCCAGTCAAATTTGATCGAACCACACCCAAAGCCACTAAGAAGTAGGTTAACGGAAATCTCTCTAAACTGCTGTTCTCTCTAAAGTTTATTCAGCAACTCAGTACATTTCCAAACCAAATGTAATATTAATGTAATTTGTCCCTAGTCAACGATCCATTACTTCCAGTATTTCTTTAATGGGCAGAAGGTGGTTGTGGTGGATGGTGAATATAGAAAATCCAGGATTTTGCCACCAGGGACTGGAGTTTATATTCCAGCGCATGTAGCGTTTTAAGTTTAGGCCATAAAACACTTTTCTAGGGTTAAGAAAAGATCATGGTTTGGTTTAAATATTAAGAAATGCATAGTTAGGAGGATTTTTTTTTTGTAGGGATGCACTAATGCTGGGATTTTAGGCCAATATTGATGCTTAAATGATAAACAGAGCACATGCTAGGGTTGTTTTTTTATATATATATTTATCTTTTAACTCCATTTTGATTTGTAGGGATGCACCAGTGCTGAGATTTTAGGCCAAAATTGATGCTTAAAAGGATAAACAGGGCTGATACTAGGGTTTTCTAATGTCTTTTAACTCTATTTTGATTTGTAGGGATGCACCAGTGCTGACATTTTCAGCCAGTATTGATGCTTAAAAGGATAAACAGGGCTGATATTCTGGTTTTTAGTGTCTTTTCACTCAATTTTGATTTGTAGGGGTGCACCAGTGCTGGGATTTTAGACCAATGTTAATGTTTTAAAGGATAAACAGGGCTGATACTAGGGTTTTTAATGTCTTTTAACTCTATTTTGATGCTGTTTTGTGGCTAACCTCTTATTTACCAAGTGCTAACACCCTAAACTTGCAGCATACATCTATGAATTTGACTTAAATTAAATTATCTTCCAATGTCTGCAATTAGCGGTCATCAGAAACTCACACAGTCAACACAAAATTCAAACCAATGGTGATTCAAATACGTCTATATTCACTTTTAGCAACAATTTACAGAAACAGTAGAGTGGAGTGTGGTTGGAGACGCTGTTGCAGATGTTTCTTGTATTAAACCAAACCCTGGTATCTTTCCTTAATCCTGACCAACTGCTGTCAGTGCCTAAACCCAACCATAAAAATTCTAAAAAATTTACATTTGTTTCTAATTTTTGCCGAAACCAAACGATAAAACTCCTTACTCGGTTACATATGAGCATGTTTTTTAAGTGACATGGTTAGAAAGTGGCACGAGTGGATAAAACACATGAGCACATGTCTAGAAGCACTGATATAGAATAGAATAGAATAGAATAGAATAGAATAGAATAGAATAGAGCAGGATAGAATGGACTAGAATCGAATCGAATAGAATAGAAAAGAATAGAGCAGGATAGAATGGACTAGAATAGAATAGAATGGACTAGAACAGAATAGAATAGAATAGAATGGACTAGAATAGACTAGAATAGAATAGAGCAGGATAGAATGGACTAGAATAGAATAGAATCGGATAGAATAGAATAGAGCATGATAGAATAGAATAGAATAGAATAGAATAGAATAGAATAGAATAGAATAGAATAGAATAGAATAGAATAGAATAGAATTGAGTAGGATAGACTAGGATAAAACAGAATAGAATAGAATAGAATAGAATAGAATGGACTAGAATGGACTAGAATAGAATAGAATAGAATAGAATAGAATAGAATAGAATAGAATAAATAGGATAGAATAGGATAAAATCGAGTAGAATAGAAAAGAATAGAATAGAATAGAATAAAGTAGAGTAGAATAGAATACAATAGAATAGAATTTAAAAAAAACTACTCGTCAACTCAACTTTATTTATAACTTTATTTATAAAACCAAGCCTGCCTCAGCCAGACTCCTAATAACCCAGTTCACAGAAACCCAACAGAATCTATTCTCATTCTGCAAGAGTGTACCCCAGTTGTATTTTTTCTTATGTCTGTGTTTTGTTACTAATAACAGCATTCAGATACTACCAGTCATAATGGACCCAGTGAAGTCCAGAGTGCATTAAATAGAGTGAAGTTGAATTAAACTGCACATAAAGTCAACTTGTATTTGTAAAAGGGAGACTATGTTCTTCATGCTTTCAGTGGTTAAATGCTCCTGCTTAAAGACTTGACAGTAATATGACATTTATATTACATTTGTGACATCTGGCTGCTGTGCTGCGTTCACGGTCCAGACGCCGGTGGGACAACTCGCTATCAGTGCCTGCCCACTAACAGGTGCCAGTGCTATTCTCAATCCACACTGCTCCATCATGATCAGTCTGGCATGTTACAGCAGAGGGTTAGACCAATGCCTGGGTGTGTTTTTGTCATCTCCAGACGTCAGTTATCTTTTCCAGATCCTGCAATTACAAGTCCGCCGCCGGTTCGCACGCTCTGGCATCGATACCTCGCCTCGAAAGGGGAGTAGTATATCAGCTTTTAATTTGGCATGAGTGAAACCGATCTGTTTTATCACCACGCCTGGGTGGCACGAAGTGTCAAAGTAATCAACGGCGGTAGAAACTAATAGCATTGATGAGCACAGGGCCGTGTAACTTCATCTGCAGCCGCTGCATGCCTTCATGTGGATTTGCAGTGATAAGCACCTGCATAAGCTGGTGCTGAGTGCATTAAAAACACTCACACATCCCCATCCTAGTCTTCTCAATGCCCATACTCTGACTGCTGGGACTTTTTTTTGTTTTTTTTATTATTATGCCAGAGGTCCAGAATGTTGGCGGTATGACCAGAATGATCAACACAGATTGTTTTTTAGTCTTTTTTTTTTTTTTTTTGTACTTGATTCAGATTCAGAAAACTTTAGTTATCACATACGGGCAATTCATTTGCAGCTTACCACAGAGATCAGCCCACATCCAAAGTGCAATGTGACAAACATAAATAAATAAATCAGTGCACAAATACAGATCATTGTAAGCAACTACAACTAATGCATTTAAATTATCAACAATAAATAATCAATAAATACCAATGCAGACTAAAAGACCCTATTGGTTCTGCTAACATAAAAAAAAAATAAATAAAAAAAATGAAACAATAAAAACTAGAAGCACTTGGAGAGCGCAGACCTCCGCCAAGGCTGATCAGTGGCCCCCCCTGTGGGCTCCCCCGACGCCAAGGAGGTTATGTTTTTGCCAGGGTTTGTTTGTTTGCTTGTTTGTTTGTCTGTCTGTCTGTTTGTCTGTCCATTAGTGTGCAACATAACTCAAAAAGTTATGGACAGATTTTGATGAAAATTTTCAGGATTTGTTGGAAATGGGCCCCCCCACCCCCGATCACCACCAAAATTTAATCATTTCTTCCTTATCCCATTTCCAACAAACCCTGAAAATTTCATCCAAATCTGTCCATAACTTTTTGAGTTATGTTGCACACTAACGGACAGACAGACAGACAAACAAACAAACAAACAAATCCTGGCAAAAACATAACCTCCTTGGCGGAGGTAATAAACATGTCATTGTGCTGTTCCTTGGTGGACACAGATAATTCAGTTTGGGTTCATGCATTTTGTCTGTTCAGAGCTACCGTAGTTGTTAAACTGCCAAAGATGTCTTGTCAGTTTGGTTACAGTTAAAGACCAGTTGCCTGTTTTTTGGCCCTACAAAAACATCTGTCCGTAAGTATTGTTATATATTAAGATGTTAAAACACTGTACTTAGTCAGTTGAGGCTCCTTGTGTTGCTTAATACTTTTATTTATATGCATCAACGGAAGACGCTAATAGCGTTAGCATACATATGGAATTTTCCATGTATTTTAGCATCGTGCTAATCGCTGTCATTAACTGCCGTTTTTTTTTTTTTCTCTTTTGTTTGTTTTGTGGAACTGTAGCTCACTATAAGGGAATGTTGTGTATGAATTACATATACAAAGCGCTGATAGATTGTGTTTTAATGTTCTACACGTTTTTTGCTCATAAAAAATGCAAGTATACATGATTGTAACATACATTTTGTTTTTGTATGTACAGTTTTACAGTCATCAAGTAAATATCCAAAACAGCAAGAAGCTTCCTGGATGTTTTTCTTTGAAGAACTGTTAGCTCTTTGTACAGCTAGTTTACAAACACTAGTGAAGACAGAATACACATAAAGTGACTGAAATGACTGCTGTCAGAGTTTAAAAGTGTGATAGCTGAAGGAATACAAGATTTTGAATATCTGTGTATATTACTTATTTTTTTCTTTTGGTGTTCTGTTTGCCCATTTGATATGTGTGTGTGTTTGTGTGGATGTATTTGTGGGGATGCCACCTGGATTGGGGGGGGGGGGGGGGGGGGGGGCAAGTTCACAAATGTTGTAAGAAATTACTTAATGATGTCACTAGTCACTTTTCCATTGGACATCTGCGCAAAACTGCACCACATCCAAAAAACCACCTCTTGCCAGCGCAAAAACTTTTAATCGAAAAATGAGACTTTTGGTGAAATTGTCGCTTTCCCATTAGGTAAATTTTTATGCACAAGTTATTTTGTGCAATTTGAGGGTCAATGGAAAAGTGACTATTGATCCAACTCCATTGGTTTTACTGGTGAAATAATGTTGTAGAAGATGACGGTGTTTCCACGGTAACTACAGAGCCTCTGAACATCCAAATGGGTCATATCTGATGACAAACTATTTTACATCAGTTATTTACATGTATTGATCAGATTAGTGGATTAACAGGTATTAAACAGTTTAGATTAGTAAATGCTTCTGGTCGCTGGTGAATGTTTGGGTCTTTATGGGTTAATAAAGACCAAAGAGCGCAGGGTTTAGGTCTTCATTTTAGAGTTTCAGTGGCTCAAAAACAGACATCTGCAGCATCCAGCTCTAAAGAAAAGTTAAGGTGGGATTTGCTTTTCCACCTTGAGCTCCTGGCAAAATTGTCATTTTTGCATTAGGTAAATTTTTATGCGCAAGTTATATTCGCACAGTTTGAGGGTCAATGGAAAAATAACAAATGTTGTTATGGAAAAATGATCAATAAAAAACACTCATACATCCAAAATTCAGTGCAGCGCCTCATAAACAGCCTTTATTAATAGACAGCACTTTCAGAAGCACTTTCAGTATTCTATTTGCAGGGGAAGCGGCCAAGAAGTATTCTGGGTAGATTGCCTCCCAAAACACTGGTATGCTGTTCACTCCATAGCACAGACATAAACCTTCTCCCCCGCCGCCCAACTATATGTTTATCCTGAATTAGGTCATTTGTATCCTTACACCTTGGAGGCCTCCTTTTAGCAGCCAGGCAGAAAGTGTGAGAGGGCTCTGTCTAAACGTTTGAAGTGTTTTCTCTTTGCTGATTGTTTTACAGTCAAAGACACAGTGTGTGGTAGCGCTCTCCTATCATACCTATGTGTTTGTTTATGTGATACCCCACGACTGGCGCTCTGCTCACATCCAAACATCCTGCATTTGACATGGGGTTTTAATTATGAAAAGTTGTCGCGGCCTTTTGTATGCGCGCCCTGTTTTGCAGCTGGGTTTGTATGCGCGTGCCTCTCAGCCGGCTGGGGTGTATATATAAATGTGTGTGTGTGGTTTTGCTCTTAAAGGTCCACATTCATCCAGTGAGGCCCAGTAGTGGCCGGGAGCTCGCCAAGTGTACAACAGAGCGCCTCTTGTGTGATTGGACTGAAGCTGCGTCAGCTCCTTTGGGAGAAACGTTAAAAAATGTCCCAGTCAAGAATCCAGTTTCTGTATGCAACATTTAGCCTAACCTAAGCCTGGATTCTGACGGTACTGAATCAATCATGAGCAATTTGAATGACGTCTGTGCAGCTCGGCTAAAACCAAATAGCTGTACTTGTTTGCGAGGACTTAAAGAGACTTTTACTAGTCGCTTTTCCATTGACCCTTAAATTGCGCAAATATAACTTGCGCATAAAAATTTACCTAATGGAAAAATGACAATTTTGCCAAAAGTCTCATTTTTCAATTAAAAGTTTTTGCGCTGGCAAGAGGTGGTTTTTCGGGCGTAGTGCAAGTGGTATATCACACAAAACTACAATGGAAAGACCTATTTTCGCAACTAGAGTCAGGTGAATTAAGAAACCGGATGTTGACAGACGTTACAAAAAGCGAAGAAGAAGAAGAAACATGTCGTGGTATGTGTGGACACACCAGGAAACCCAATCATTTTTTAAATTTAGTACGAGATAGAGGGGTTAATATATAATAATAATGAATATATCTGTAAATCAACACCATATTTACGTTCATCGCCGTGTTATGGAATGAAGCCGCATCAGCTCCTTTGGGAGAAACGTTAAAAAATGTCCCAGACAAGAATCCAGTTTCTGTATGCAACATTTAGCCTAACCTAAGCCTGGATTCTGACGGTACTGAATCAATCATGAGCAATTTGAATGACGTCTGTGCAGCTCGGGTAAAACCAAATAGCTGTACTTGTTTGCGAGGACTTAAAGAGACTTTTACTAGTCGCTTTTCCATTGACCCTTAAATTGCGCAAATATACCTTGCGCATAAAAATTTACCTAATGGAAAAATGACAATTTTGCCAAAAGTCTCATTTTTCGATTAAAAGTTTTTGTGCTGGCAAGAGGTGGTTTTTCAGGTGTAGCGCAAATGGTATGTCACGCAAAACTGCAACGGAAAGACCTTTTTTCGCAACTTTAGTCAGGTGAATTAAAAAAATGGATGTTGACGAACGTTACAACAAGCGAAGAAGAGGAAGAAACATGTCGCGGTATGTGTGGACACAACAGGAAACCCAATCATCTTTTAATTTAGTACGAGATAGAGGGGTAATATATAATAATGATGAATATATCTGTAAACCAACACCATATTTACGTTCGTTGCCATGTTTATGGAAGGATTTCTCGTGTCATGTCGTGATAATAAATAAACAAATCATCGCATTTTTGATTTAATGGAAAAACTGACAATACGCACTTGGGTTTTTTCGACATTTAGTAAATATCGGTAAAGTTTTGCGCAGATGTCCAATGGAAAAGCGACTAGTGATTGTCAGGTTGCTATTTTAATCTAATTTAGGTCATTATCCGTGTAAACACGACCTGATTAAAAACACCTCTCCTTTTTTTTCTGCATCTTTGATATTCCCTGGGCACATAAATTATTAAAAACGGTCTTTCCATTGCAGTTTTGCGTGATATACCATTTGCGATACGCCTGAAAAACCACCTCTTGCCAGTGCAAAAACTTTTAATCGAAAAATGAGACTTTTGGCGAAATTGTCATTTTTCCATTAGGTACATTTTTTAGCTCAAGTTATATTTGCGCAATTTGAGGGTCAGTGGAAAAGTGACTACAGTTCCTCAAACCTGTCCTCCTCTTCATCCCCTGCCTCAGGAAATGACAGAACGGATCATCCTAAGTGATAAAATGTACCATCGGTCCTGCGGTTGATTAGATTTAGCTAATCTGACGTCTCACTGAAATTATTTACATATTTTGTGGAAGCTCCAAAAATCTGGGGCTCATTCTTAAAGGCTTTCGCCAGAAGTTGTCATTGATCTCCTTTCATTAGCTTAAACAAGAACATTTTGTTATTGCACTAGGAACGCGGGTTGTCACCACTTGCCGTGTAGTTATAAAACTGCAGATAGTATGAAGAAATCTAATTATTTATGCGCCTGGGGAATATCACAAAAAAGATGCAGGAAAAAAAAGGAGTGGTGTTTTTAATCAGGTCGTGTTTACACTGATAATGACCTAAATAAGATTAAAACAGCAACCTGACAATCACTGTAATTGCCTCAAAGATTGCCTTGACATACCGCTTTAATTTCTTATAAACTGTGATGCTGTAAACATCATATTCTTAACAAACTCATCCATAACATACACACTGGTTGTAGCTGAGGAGTGCATCAATTTAATGTAGATTGTGTGCAAACAAAATCATTCATTTAGCTTGATTTAATTTAGTGTTCTCCCAAGTAAAATGAGGCGGTTTTTGTTTAGTTTTTTTTTCCTATCTCGAGTTCTTTCAGCAGAAACTTTATCTAACTTTATCTGAAATGTCTGGCATCATGCTGCTCCGTCAGTCTGCTGCTGCTATATCTTAATTTGGTAAGATGGCTGAACTCGGAGGGAGAGACGTGAAAGCAGTAGGGGAGACTGGTGAACAAAAGCAAGAGGAAAACAAACATAGAGGGGGAAAAAGTAAGCAATGCACTTCTCTCTCCATTTTTAGGCCAAAGAAAGACATGAGCTCGCTGCGAGAAAACCTCCTATATCATCTCAAATACTGCTCGGGCCGGTTTTAAGCCTTTCGTCAATGCAAACTTATTTTTAGAACTTCTTTTGTCAAGTGACATTTCTTAATACTAGTGGAGTCATCTGCTCCTTTTTGCCTTGTTTCCAGCTCCCTTGGTACCAGAAAATCCCTGAAATATGAGGCTCTGCGTTGGGCATAAGGGAGCTGTTTGACCCTATTCACAAAACTTTTCAAAGTAATGTTTTAATTCAGGAAAAATTGACTCTGTGAGACACTGTCGCAGCGCATATCATGTTTGAATTTTCCACAAATTGATGTTTAATTCTGGGAAAAATGTTCCTCAGATTTTAATCAGATTATGATAAAATGCAAAGCAGAAGTTAGAGAATATCAAGGAGACTCTGAGCCTCTTTACCTCCACATTAATACTCATTATCATTATTATCTGATTTCTGGAGTTAACAGGTGATTCATGTGATCATGTAAACAGCATAATCTGAAGTCATAATTAATAGAAGTCATATTTTTGGCCAAATTGTGAATCTTTTTAACCCGTAAAGACCCAAACATCCACCGTCGACCAAAAGCATCGACTGATCTAAACTGTTTAATACCTGCTGATCCACTAATTATATCAATCCATGTAAATAGTTGGTGTAAAATACAGTTTGTTGTCTTTTCATGGTCATCAGATATGACCCATTTGGACGTTCAAAGGCTCCACAGTGAATGTGGAAACACTGTCATCTTCTACAACATTGATTCACCAGTAAAACCCATAGACTTGGATCAATGACAGTGGATGGAGACGCTGGGTTTATGTTCAGTTAATGATAGATTTGACTGAAAAAGTCACTTTTTTCTTAAGTTTTCTCAGTTTTTGATGTAATAACCCTTAAATGTGATCTCATCATGATGATCAAAGTACATCATCAGTAAATTAAATATAGGAAAATACCAGATTTTCACATCCCCCCCCCCCAAAAAAAAATAAAATAAAATAAAATGGATAATATTATGATACATGGAGGATAAATTGCTTAAAGTTGCATATGACTTTCTTAACCAATTTTTCATCAAATCAATAAAGCCCCAGTCATAGCCGAAGTATCAGGAATCCATAAGTCTTTTGGTGATTACACACTTGAATCTCTTCCCGCATGGTGAACAATTTCGAAGTGTACTCCACCATAAACAATCCAATTTATTTACAAAGGTCACTCGGGCATTTTCACACTTTTACTCATTATCATTATTATCTGATTTCTGGAGTTAACAGATGATTCATGTAATCATGTAAACAGCATAATCTAATGTCATAATTAATAGAAGTCATATTCTTGGTGAAATTGTGAATCTCCTTAACCCATAAAGATCTAAACATCCACTGTCGACCAAAAGCATCTACTGATCTAAACTGTTAATCCACTAATCCTATCAATCCATGTAGATAATTGGTGTAAAATACAATTTGTCATCTTCTCATGGTCATCACATCTGACCCATTTGGACGTTCAGAGGCTCCGTAGTGAACATGAAAACACCGTCATCTATTTCCTATATTTAATTGACTGATTATGACGATAAAGCTCAGATTAAAGTCAAAGGTTATTGTATCAAAACAAAAAAAAATGAAGAAAAGGTGAGTTTTTCTGTAAAATATACCATTAACTGGACATAAAACAACTCTCTCCATTCACTGTCATTGATCCAACTCCATGGGTTTTACTGGTGAATCAATGTTGTAGAAGATGACGGTGTTTTCACATCACAATTTGGCCAAAAATATGTTTTAATATATAAATACGTTTTAATCTGATTTCTCATAATCAGATTACTGTTAAAACGTATCAGATAATCCTGTTTACATGATAACTTGAATGAGATGATAACTCCAGAAATCAGATAATGATCGGAGTATTGGTGTACATGTAAAATGGAAGCGACATAGTCAAGTATTAGTGGAAGACAATAACAGGAAGTTTGATTTTACCATCACTATGTACGTATGTACTCCAAAAAAAATCCAATAATGGACTGAAATGTCTAAACTAGTGCTTTTCCATTATCGCATTTTACTGATTATTACCATTATCTGATTCCTCCCAGTTATCAGATTTGTATGGTCATGTAAACAGACTGTCTAACTGATTCTGCAGTTTCTTTTTTATTTACTTTTTTTTGTTTTTTGTCATTGTTGCTGTTTTTCCCATTCTTCTTCCCCCGGGTCCCTCTAGGTTTGATTTGTATTATATCTCTCAAATCCGCAGCTTGCTACGATGGCATAACTCTTCATGATGGCTGGATTTGGGCTAAAGCTGCTGTCAGAACAGGATATCTCGCTAATGTGTTGAGCAGGCCTCTGTCCCAGCACAAGAGAGGGAAAAGAAAGACGAGGCCGAGAGAGTGGGTGGACAAAAAGACGAGGGATGGAGTCGAAAAAGACACATTTAGGAATACAACGGGAAGGTCTTTCTTAAAGCGACAGGAGATGAACCCTTTGGAGATACTGATGCTTTGATCAGCGTAGATTATTCTGGGACTGCGAGGCTATTTATTCTCCCTCCTTCCTCTGCCTCTTTGTGTCTCTGTTGAGAAGTGAAACTGGCCTGTGCACAGCTGCAACCACAGCTGTGTGACGGTCCACAGCAGACCCCACTCTTTATCAGCCTGATTGGTCACATCTGGCATCGTTACTTCCACCTTGGGGATGCAGGAGGAGGAGGAGGAGGAAGCACAGGGGGGTGAACAGAGGTGGATCAAGGTTGTGCTGTTCTGTTTGGGGGGCTGCGGTTCTGGATGTCAGGCTGCAGCTAAAGACAACATGGCTGTGTTTGTTTGTTTGTTTGCTTGGCTGAGCCTCTTGGTTTTATTGCCCTCTGAGCCCTAGAGACCTTCCAGCACTAGACTGATTATCTTTACTGCATCATTATGCTTTTTTTGACCTCTTTAAGAGTTTAATGTACAACATTTATGGCGAATTGTTGAGTGTTCCCTTAAGGTATGGCTCAGAGTTTTGGTGCCAGTATCAAAAGCTTTCAGTAAATGGACTAATATTCCATTTGGACTGCAACAAAAGGATGTTTTATTGTATTGTCAGGACTTGGCTCCGACAGTGGAAGGTGGATAATATTAAACGTCTCAAATGGAATAACTGACTTTGAAGGAAAATACAAGCTCAAATAAGAACAATTACTCTGACCTAGATTTGTTATGCTTAGTCTGATGTGAAGGCGTCCAGATTTATTCAGTCATTCAGCAGTTATATGGTTTGTACCGAGACGAAAGATTTACTCTGTTTTCCGAAACCAAAGTTTTTAGAAGCTGACCTCGAGGGTCTTGACCTGCTGGAGTAGACAGATAGCCTCTTTAATCTCATTAGCCATAAATAGATCTATTAAAAACACTTCTTTCTTTTTTTTTTGGCTAATCTACGTTTGTTTTTACAGCAGAAAATGAATGCCCTGTCCACATTAACGCAGATATTTTCTTTGTTTAAAAAAAACTGAACGATTCTGTCCACACTACAGCTCTACTGGTCCAGAGTCTCAGACAAACGAAAGTCGGCCTAGTTGTTGTCCAACCTGTGGATAATACTGAACTCAGAGGCTTTAATCTGTCATGAAGGTTTAGTTCAGTTGTAAACTAGTGTTTCTTAAAGGGGTCATATTTAGCTAAACCCACTTTTATTAGTCTTTGGTTCATTTATTTGTGTATTTGGACCCTAATAGTTCATAAAGTTTGAATTTGAACCCTTCAGGTGCTGCAAAGCTATCTTTATATTCCTTCCGGCAAAAAATCGAGTGGATTTCTACAACCTGGTGCAAATCCTACTTAATTTGTTACATTTTATAACTAGTTACGTTACATTTGCACGTATAAAGTCAAGGTCTTAAGACTTCTGACGAACCTTTCTCCGAGTTGAATTAATGAAGAATTCAGACCCAAGCAGAGCATTTACAGTTTATGTAGACCACAGGGAAATGTTTTAAATGCATAATTCCATTTAAAAAAGCAAAATATCACTCCTTGAAGTGTTAGTTTTAGTCTGATCTGGTCTGTCTCCCAAAGTTATCGGTGCTAACCTCCATCTACTTCAGCTCATACACCTGGATTTGATGTTTCAGGTGCAGCTTCATTACACAAACTCATAATAGACATGAACAAAATGGGGTTAGACTTCATCCTTCAACATTCTCTACATTTTTACAACCTAAAACACTGTTTACATGTGGACAAGATGCCCAAACATAGAGGAACATCTCAGTTTTGTAAATATCTGCATTAATGTAGATAGACCATGAAGTAGAAACATAATTATGTCTTATTAATGATAAGCAAAGCCAGATTTAATCATTTGCGTTTTACATAAGCCAGTGCTATATTCGTGTGTATGTTTAGTCTCTTTGGTCTTTTGAGTTGACCAGAGTTTAGAAAATCTCTTTGACTAAAACATTGTTTACATGTGGACAAGAGTGTCAAATATAGAGAAAAATAGGCAGGGCATGAAATGTTATTCTCTCTCTTGAACACTCCTAAACATCGACAACTATGTCTTTTGTTAAAATATATTTCAGGGTTTTTGTGTGCAACAAAGGACAAAATGAAAAATGTCTGATTTTAGTATTAGTATCAACACTCAGGTTTGTATCAACACTACTAGTCAAAAACCTGCCCTGATAGCCATCGTTATGGCTCATTTTTCATTGTTGTGGTTTGTTAGGTAAGGTATTTTCAAGGTACGAGAAATGACAACTTGTAGAAACTTTGAAACTCTAACCATCTTAGGCAAAATCTGGCAGCTTTCTGTGGGAGACTGGTACCATTTCCATGAAATATGATGCAAGAATAACAAAAGCAAGAGACTACTGGCTTTGTTTTTACAAGAACTGACTTTCCTTTGACATAATCCTCTGACAGAGATGTCTCTCATCCTCTTTCATGCAAAAGTTTTTTTTCATTTCTCAAGATGTCTCGCCACACCTCACTCTTTCTGAGGCGCGGAGCCTTTATTTTCCGTCATCTTCGTTTCCTTTTTTTCCCTCCTGTAGTTGAACTCGGCCCCCGCAGTGCAGTGCCAGCAGCTTGTTGCTACTGCAGAGCAAGTGTCTGGAAGTCACTGTCATTGCAAAGCTGCCTAAAAGCAGTAATAACGAAGCCGGTGACAAATGAGATCAAGACTGTGCGGAACATGTGCGGTAGTGTGTTACATGGAGGCTAAGTAACAAAGGGGTTTCTAAACCTCGGAACGCTATGTAGCCGGCGCTAATTCCCTGCACATGTGTTGCGTAGTATCCCTCCGGCTCTGCAGCGGTGGAGTTGTGATCCAGATGCAGATACGAGGCTCTGAACTGAGCTGACCTCACTGTGGCACAAGGATCTGCATCAGGGCCTCGTGCCTGGTTCTGTGATCACTGTGAAAGTGTTACTGGCAGTGGCAGCGTCCGTGATATGGATAAAAGCACGCCACCTACGCAAACTGTGACTAAACATCAGCTATTAGAGCTCCATGTGCGGTAGTGAGCTCCGTCTGCAGATCTCCTTGTCTTTTCTCTTAGAGGACATGAAGTTACCCCCCCACACACACCTCCCTCCTCCCCCCCTCCCCCATCCGAGGAACCAGTTTCCTGCCATGCCTCCATGCTGAAATCAGATCCCAGCATCGCTCAGGCCTTGTTTTTCTTGGCAACGGCCGCACACAGACACTCACACAGAACTGAGGCTCCCGACCATTTCCACCCACCATCACTAACTCTCTGTTTTCCCTCGCTCCCTTGCTCCCTCTCTGCTCTCGTCTTCATAAATTTACAAGGAAACCAGCCTTTATCTGCTTTCCACCTAAACCGTTTTCCACACCACCGCGGTGTAAATGTTTAATTGATAAAGCTGTGCTCAGGGAAGGCATTGAAAGTGATCTAATGTAGATGGATGCAAGGTTTGTATGTTTCTTCAGACATTTTGGAGCTGTAATATGAGCCCAACCCATTCAGCCAGCACATATTTTAATGACATTTAAACATCTCCAGATGTAATTTGAAATAGGTCCAAATAAATTCCTCATGAGGCATTAGGAAGATAATTTTCTGTGAGTAGCGGAGTGATGCAACATGTTGTAGAGATACAGTAAATTAGCTTTTTCTGTCTGATATTGAAAATCCAAAACAAAAAGTCTTGTCTTTGCCGTGCAGGGCAGCATTCCACTGAGTTCATATGCAGGACTTTTTTCCCCCTTCCTCCGGTTTGGAGCTTTACTATTCCCTCGGCTTGGCCCAACTGAGCCTAACTTGACAGAATGTGAGTGATGCAAAGTAAGCGTATTGTTTTCCAGCGCAGCTCTGTGGCTTGTGGGAACAGGGTTGTAAAGAGGCTTTGAATGACAGAAGCGTGCACTCTGGTCAGTCTGCTCATTGTCGTCTGCTGTTTACATGCCTTTGGCCCTCGCACCACTGCCATGGCCCGGGGCAGTTTAACTGCAACCCCATGAGTTATGCCGTCTGTTGAAAAGGTGCTCTGTCTCAGGGCCTGGTGGTGTAGAGCAGTGCTGAGTATGTGTGCTTTTCATGGATGGGTACACAAGCCTTGAATTCCCCCCGCCTGTCTGCTTGTGTTTGTGTGGTTATGTGTGTGTACGCACATATGTAAGGGGGGTGGAGTGCTACAACAACAAACTGCGCTCATCAGTGACATTAAACAGTCCCATATTTCAGGAAGAAAGCAAACAGAACCGGTTGTTGCACCGCGTTTGTACTTACTACAATTGCATGCAAGCCAGCCAAGCCCTTCAAGGACCCCCCCCCCCCCCCCCCTCCATGAGGACATTGAATCCAGAGTTCATTGATGGAAGTTGGGTTATCTCCACCTCCCTCTGCCTCTCACACCTACCTACAGCAGAGAGCAGCTGAAACCCATATGATTATCAGATATTAAATCAGAAACTGACCCTAAGCTTGGATTCTATCTAGTCCTCATGCAGGATTTTCCACCGAGGTGCTAGTGAGGGTGGGGTTGGGGGTAAAGAAAGATGAGGCGAGACCCTCCCTCGGCTGCTCCACCACGTCACCGCTCTTCCCACCCATCCATCGGACTTATCACACAATTACAGCTGTTTAAATACATAGACAAGCCTTGTAATGTGGCTGGCATACATTGACCACAGCCCCCCACCCCCCACCCCCTCCTCCTCCTCCCACGCCCCCCCACTAGTCTTCCCGGAGCCATCACGTGTCTATGCCTCTGCTCATTACGCAAGGATTCAGCCTCAGCTTCAGTTTTTTTTTTTTTTTTCCTCTCTGCATATTTTTGTCTCCTCTCCTTAATTTGATTTCAGACTCGGCGGATGTTACAGTTTGATCTTTACACATCACAATGTCTTGTTGTTCTTGCGTGTTGTAAAAATGTTCTTGTTTTCCCAGCTTTCCCATGGCTAGTAATTAGAGGCGTGTGATGTGTGGGCTAATAGAGGGGAGAGGGAGTTGTTGAGGTGGGTCTGGGATGTGATGGGGATGCGGTATAGGGGCTGTCTTCCCTTCAACCCCCCCTCCTTTGCCCCTCCTCCTCTCCCTCTCCGAGCGAAACCCCCACCCAAGCAAACCCGCCCCTGGTGTACATCTCTCCAGCCAAGGCCAAATTAAAAGCCTTTGCAACTTGCATTCACATTCAATTAAAAGCTCCCCTCTGCGGCCGCGGAGAAACAGCTGCAGAGACTCCTCGCTGTCTGTTCTCCTCAGTTGTTGTTGCCGTGGCTTGCAGAGAAGGTCGCGGCTCGCCTCCCGTCGGAGGTTTACACCCCTCCGACACACACACATCAGACACTGTGAGAGAGAAATGAGAGCCAAAATCACATCCAAATGTTTACGTGACAGGCGGTGTCCCTGTTTCAGCGCTCCCTTATCGCCCCGGCATAATAAGACGCAATTACAGAAAAGATAGCACGACGTGGACAACAAGCCAGCAAGAAAGGGAAGTGAGTAATAGCTTGTAAACAGATACTCTCCGGCCCATATTCTTTGATGGAAAAAGATGTGTACCTCAAAGACCTGAATGAGCCCGTCTGCAATTATGCACTATTTGCTGATTTGAACGCTGGTCAGACTTTCCACATAAGAAGCTCCGATAAGACAGCCTACTATTATTACTTCAGCTTCAACTGTTGTTTACACACTGCACAGACAAATTAAGTTTCTTTGTAGATGTGTTTGGGTATAACTGTCAAGAGGATTTAGAGCAAACCTTTGAAATGTCACAAAAATGAAAATGCGAAATGAGCATCGTAATGGTTTGGAGAGAATAAAGCAGGATGCAGAGTGTTGGTGGAGGTAGAACTGTATGCTACAGAAACAAAAACTGGTTATTTTCGAAATTAAAGCAGTGATATTTTGCTTTTTTAAAATGGAATTGTGCATTTTAAAACATTTCCCTGTGGTCTACATAAACTCATCATCATATCTTATCGTGCCAATGCCGAATCCATTCCTGGGCAGCGTTATTTGCTTCCCGAAGGTCTTGGTCGGAGCAATGAAGACCCAACGGGCACCAATGCAAGATTTGTTCCATTGATTGGACCGCTGCACCACAGGGGCATTCAGTGCTGGTGGTGAATCTCCTCTTGTGGCAGTTGTCATTAGTTCGGCCAACCTTTACTCTTGCCCTATTCAGTGCAACCCAATCTCTCTTAAACTTTAAAGGAGTGATATTTTACTTTTTTATATGGAATTATGCATTTTTAAACATTTCCCTGTGGTCTACATAAACTGTAAATGCTCTGCTTGGGTCTGAATTCTTCATTAATTCAACTCCACAGGTCCATCTTCAACCCTATTTCTGAGTAATGACACCAGAAAGGTTGTTTTGAGCGCTGGCCCTTTAATGCCAATGAGCCACTTCAGGCCCCGCCCCCCTCTAGGTTGTTGACCGTGTTTCTCTGTCCCATTCAATCAATAATGTAATATTTTAGGTAACCGGCTCGAAGTTCTGACATATTTTCAGTATGGACGACAACCACTGCTGCTGATAAACAATTGTATCGTACTCGGAGAAATGTTCATCGGAAGTCTTGACCTTATATGTGCAAATATCGTGATGTAACTAGTTATAGACGTAACAAATTAAGCAGGAATTAAAACAGGTTGTAGAAATCCACTCGATTTTTGCCAAAATTAATATAAAGATAGCTTTGCAGCACCTGGAGGGTTCAAATTCAAACTTTATGAACTGTTAGGGTCCAAATACACAAATAAATGAACCAAAGACTAATAAATGTCGGTTTAGCAAAATATGACCCCTTTAAGCAGAAAGAAGCAAGAGTCACCTCAGACATCAATGACAGACAAATGGGTAGCGGTATTAAGGGTTTTTCTTATGCAAAAATATCCAAAAAAAGACGCCAAAAATAGCCTCTACTGCTTCTGTTTTGGCGTCGTCTTTGTCTGTTGAAGCAACATCTGATTCGTCGTGTGAGTTCAATGTTTTCTGTGTTAGAATTTATCTCCCAAGACCAGCAGAAAGTACAAGTTTCTGCCTTTTTGTGTGAAAAAATTGTCTTGAGTAAAAACAGCGTAACGCAACATTCTTTTCTCAGATACATTTTTAATTATGTTCTTTTCAATTAATGTCCTTTGGAATGGAAAACTTTGTGTTTTCTTTCAAAAACACTAACATACATGGTCAAAAAACTTATATCTCTGTCTTATGAGGTTAAGTCTTTTTACTTCGAGTATTTATTTTCCAGATTTTACCTAAAACGCCACCATTTTCTCATGCAATCCTTCTCTCAAAAACAAAGGGTCCACTGGTTATTAGCCTGGACAATCATCTGACTCAAATATTCAGCATCTATTTAAGCTATTGTTGTTTTTTAATCCAATATCCAATTAAATAAATTGAATAAAAAATGCACTACTTTGGCTTTGTTCCTGCCTTTCTTTGCGATCTTTAGTGAGACCCTGCACACAGTGTAATCCAATTGGTAACATCTCATGACATTGATGCAGATAACCTTTATAAAATGAGAAAAGTATGATTATAAATTCTATTTATAATCCCTCCAGTTCATTGTGAAAGTCTTTTATACTGTACTTTATTCAGTTTAAAGCCTCATCATTATGGTTTCTTTGTTTTTACCGCAAATGTTCCACTTCCAAACATCAGTTATCAGCTCCCTTGATTACTAATAAATGGCATCTGTGTCAACGGTGAAAAAAAAAAAAAAATCGTAGTGGTTGATCCCCAACAAAAATATGCTGATGGAAACCCGGCTGTTGTAATCTGTCAGTGCTACATTATGTCTTTGCGGCGTTGTCAGAGCGAACACACAGAACGATTGGCGGCGAAACAACCCTGTGTTTATATACACAGTGGAAATTTAGTCGGTGGTCTCCAACTTAAGAGCATAATGTATACAATATGTTAAGATTGTGATTTGTAGGTAGGAGATATGCTTGAAATTTTAAACCAAGTCACGAGAGTTAAACACCACAAACGCTAAGAGAAAGATCCAACTGTCCGGTCCTCTAGTCACAGGTAATACATTTCGTTCCAGAAAATACTCGCATTGAAAGTGGTAGATGTTATGGATGGGGTCCTTAAATCACAAGTCTCTTTCATGCATCAAGTGGAGTTTAATGTTGGGTGGCCACGTCTCACTGTCGGAGAGGTGAGGGGGGATGATAATGTGGTCGTCAGCGATGGCGTCCAACCAGACACTGTCCGGCTGGTTGTGAGGGCGAGGGCCGAGGCGTCGCGTCTGATCCGGACTAAATTTAAACCTGTGGAGAGACGAGTCTAGCCAGCGGCCGGCCTCATTCCTGGCCCTGATCGTCCACGCCAAGGAAAGAGAGAGAGAGGGAGGGAGGGGCGGGGGGGGGGGGGGCAGGGCCTTTCAAGTCTGGTCCGTCCTCCTCCTTCACTTACTTCATCTGTTTTCGTATCTGCTTTGAAATCATACTTTACAACCTATGTTCTCCAGACTCCAGAAACAGATGATAAACGATAGATAGATAGATAGATAGATAGATAGATAGATAGATAGATAGATAGATAGATAGATAGATAGATAGATAGATAGATAGATAGATAGATAGATAGATAGATAGATAGATAGATAGATAACAATTCGTAAAGCAGGGGTGTCAAACATGCGGCCCGTGGGCTGAAACTGGCCCACCAAAGGGTCCAATCCGGCCCATGGTATTAACTTTATGAAATGTAAAAATTACACTGAAAATATTAAGAATCAATAATGTTAAAATCATTTTAATACCATACTTTACAACTTATATTCTCCAGACTCCAGAAACGAATGAAAAACTGTGTATATATTAGAATTCTTAGTGCAGGGGTGTCAAATATGTGGTCCGTGGGCTGAAACCGGCCCACCAAAGGGTCCAGTCTGTCCTGTGGGACAAAGTTGTGGAATGCAACACTGAAAATACGAAGAATCAATGATGTTCGAATCATTTTAATTCCATACTTTACAGCTTATATTCACCAGACTCCAGAAATGTATGAAAAAGTAGATAGATAGACAGACAGACAGACAGACAGATAGACAGACAAAGGGTCCAATCTGGCCCATGGGGTGAACTTGTGGAATACAGCAATTACTCTGAATATAATAAGAATCAATGATGTTAAAATCAGTTTAATTCAAGGGTCACATTCAGACTAATTCAATGTCAACTGGACCAGACCTGTAACCTATAAATAATGACAACTCCAGATGTTTGTCTTTGTTTTAGTGTAAAAAAGTAAAATTACATGAAATTGTTTACATTTACAAACTAACCTTTCACAAAAACTGTTACTAACCTGAACAAATATGAACAACTTGAAATGTTTTATAAGAAGTAAGTGTAATTTGACCAATATTCTGCCTGTTATTAAATGTTTTTGAGTATTTGTAGATCCACTGTGATGTGCAAGTTGTAATGCACATGTGTAAATGATAAGATGAGGCATAATATTGTTGAAATTGCACTTAGTTTTCTTAATAAATTTCCAGTTCACATTTTTTTAAAGGGTACTTTATCAGTGTAAACATTGCCATCTTCTAATCTGCTGTTTTTCATTATTATTCTACTTTGCTGTATTATTTTACTAGCCAGTACATGGCCCCTGAACTGTAATGAGTTTGACAGCCCTGGTTTAAAGCTTTGTTGGGGTGAAAAACTGCACGTTGGTGGGATTAAGCTCTTTGAGGACTGCGTTTTTGGCTCAGGAACATTTTAAATTTTTAACTAATTACCCGCACTAGTTCCCATCACATACATCTGGCTCATTCCAGCTGCTGATGGATCTAACATGACACTGTGAACGCTGTCGGGGAGGATGTTTCCTAGAAAACGACGAATGCAAAGAGTTTCAGTTTCGGCTCCTGCATTGTTTTTTTTATAGGACTTATGGTAAATAAGTTATGACCCTTTGGATAAAAACATGTGAAGGCTTTTGGAGAGCAAATGAATGAACTGCAGCTTGTGTTTTATCTTGTCTGTATTTTTAATTTGGAGTCATTTGATATTCATCTGACCCCGGTCCATGCATACAGTCCCGTCGTACTGAGCATCTTTGAGGTTATGATAATAACACTGTGTTGTCTTAAAGCTGAAAGGCTGAGGCTTAGTCGTTCCTTATCTGTTCCCTTAATGCTTTGGCGTCTCACATCATGTAATAGATGAGAGAGTTTGGACGGTCTCGATGGAAGGTTGGAGAAACTTCAAAAACGCACGCAGATGTTCAGAAACAGCGCTGCTATTATGCTACATTTGTCTACTTTGTTTTATTGCCGCCCAGAGAATCAGTCAGCAGTTTATGTGACAATGGAAAAAGAGCTTTGTGCGGATGTGGGACTGATTCTCAAATGTAGCAGATCTGAATCCCACATGGCTCGAGAAGCATCGGCCGGGATCTGAACGGACCTGAACGGACCTCAAAAGCCAGACAGTTCCGAGACAGACCGAGATATGTTTCCACTCTAGCCCGGTCCACCACCTTCCTTTCTTCCTTCCTTCCCTCCCTGCTCTTTCCTTCCTTCCTTTCATCCCTCCGTCTTTCCGTCCTGTCTTCTCTCTGGCTTCATTCTTCTCCTCCCTGTAATCAGGCTCTTTGAAGTGGGCCGAGGAGGGGGATTAGAGTGGGACCTGCAGGGTCTTTGACCTGGGGTGAGTCGGGGACGAGTAATTAGACAGAGAATTAAGAGGAAACCCAGCCCCTCTGCCTCTGTCTGTCTCATACATTGCACGCCTGCTGCATTGAAACACCGCTGTTGCTTGGCTTGGCTTTTTACAGTTTTCTGTAAAATACTTTCTGAGGGGTAACGTTTTACTACTAGCCTTTTATTGCTATTAAACATCAGAGGAAAATTCAAAGGAAAAGAGGAAACTTGTTCCCTAAAGTCCAACAATCAGAATCCCCTTTATTCGCCAAGTATGTAAACATATGAAGAGTGTCCCTAAAGTCTGGATAGATAGATAGATAGATAGATAGATAGATAGATAGATAGATAGATAGATAGATAGATAGATAGATAGATAGATAGATAGATAGATAGATAGATAGATAGATAGATAGATAGATAGATAGATAGATAGATAGATAGACTTTTAGGAAATCTCATTAACTATGTAATTTGTTTTTTGTTTTTTTTGTGGAAAGCTCTTGTTGGAGCCATTTTTAGCTTACCAACCGACAGGCTGTAAGCTATTGTTGTCATGCGGCGTCCGGCGGCATCATCGTCGTTTGTCATCGTCTGTCGTCGTCTGTCGTCCGTTACAAAAATTTCAATTGTCTTCTTCTCTGAAACTACAATTCTGATTGACTTCAAACTTGGTATACAGCTTCTTTATGATGATGTCAACAAAAGTTAGTGAAACTATTTGGATCCGGATCTGATTCTGGATTTGGTGCGACTTTGAAAAATGTCCCCATTATAAGAGATAGGAAGTGGATCGATGCAATAACTCAGTAAATATAAATGATATCCAGTGTAAATTTCTACAGTCCAGCCCTGATGGGGAGATGACCAAAACATAATGGCCACATGCTGATCAGGATCTTCTTCTGGATCCAGGAACTTACAGAAAATTTAACATGGGCTCTTATGGGGAAAAAATTTCAATCGTCTTCTCCAAAACTACAGTTCTGATTGACTTCAAACTTGGTATACAGCTTCTTTATGATGATGTCAACACAGGGTATTGAAATTATTTCGATTCAGATCTGATTCTGGATTTGGTGCAACTTTGAAAAATTTTCCCATTATAAGAAATAGGAAGTGGATTGATCCAATTAATCAGTATCAATGATATCAAGTTGGAATTTGAATTTTTTACAGATTTGATTGGAATATGACCAAAACACGGGCTATTTCTGTAATATAATAAATACACATAACTAGGTGATAATAAATGGCATCTGGATACATTTCCCAAAGTTTTTAATTTGGCCGGTAAGCTACAGGGCCATTGGTCCTATTTTTCTTTGATATAACTGGTGAGACTTATCTCGCCATGTTGAGAGATCAATTAATGCCCCAACTTGAGAGGCTAGGTGAAGGACTTCCTAATTGGTTCCAACAGGATGGAAGCCCTGCCCATTTTGCCATGATGGTAAGAAATTTGCTGCATGACAATGTCCCTAACTGGAAGACGTGGTCATGTGGAGTGGTCTCCTTGTTCCCCAGACCTTAGCCTTCTTGACTTCTTTTTGGCAAAAATGCATATTTTCAATTGGAATATTACCAAGTAACATCTTCAATATGATTTCCATCAGTTGTGATAAAAAGGTTGATGCACTTCGCAAGATTCACGTGAACTCAATCCAATGCCTCCACTTTGCCATCGATTTTAGCACAGTCACTCTTTATGCGTTCAGTCAAATGCAATTTTCATTGAGCTCACTTTCTCCTTCAGCATAAACCAGAAAACAAAGTCAAGGGGGCTGAGGTCTGGTGAACAAGGAGACCACTCCACATGACTACGTCTTCCAATCCAGTTAGGGAAATTGTCATTCAGCCAGTCTTTTACCACTATGGTGAAATGGGTGGAGCTTCCATCCTGTTGGAACCGCTCGGGAAGTCCTTCACCTGGCCTGTTGGGGTGTTAACTGGTTTCTCAACATGGCAAGATAAGTCTCACCAGTTACACGTTCATTATAGAAAATGGCCCCAACACATGAGCTTTCCACAGAAAAAGTACAGTAAATGAGATTTCCTGTGTCCAGACTTTAGACACACCCTGTATAAGGAATTCTTTGTGGTAGATGTTTTCTTTAGTAAATTAGAAACACAAGATATAGTAAAAAATGTAAGAAAAGTAAAAGAAAAGAAACTATATACACAAGGGAACAGTATCAACTTCTGTACAACGCATGACCGCAATTTATAGATAATTCATTTAACTTTTGGAGGTGCTATCCAGTTTTATAAGAGTCTGAGGAATCTTTGTAGTCATATCTTTAGACTGGGAGAGATTACAGCCCAACTAAATAACATATCTGAAAGCAGCAGATGGTTTTGCACACAAGTGCCATATCTTCTTGTAAAGCTGTCAAGACAAACTTGTTCGCAAACAGTTTCCTAATTAGATAGCACACGCATAGGAACATTTAGATGTATTCCGAGTTGTTTTTCCAGCCACTTGATAATTGGAAATCTAATGTTAGCCGTTTTGTCTCAACTAACACCTAAGGGAAATATTGCAGTTTTTTTTTTGCAGCTATAGTGGTCCCATTATATCCTCCAGGCAGTCGCTAACTGTGTGTCTACGGGTCAGCGCAGGGCAGTTTGTCTTCGATGGCTGCCTCCTGCCGATGCTGGAAATGAAGTTGATGAGACTGAACCTGGACAGTGGTCATAAAGAAATGAAATAAAGACCTGAAAGAGACTAATGCTTCAGAAGGAATGAGACCATTTGATGATGAACCTGTGTGGGTTTATTTTGACTCTTGACGACTTTGACACTCAGCCATTTGACCCGTCATTAAAATAAACAGATTTAATGGTGGAGTTTGTAAGATTCGTCCATGCCTGTGTGAAGTTTTTGCTGTTTTCTTTTTTCTTGTTAGAAGCTGAATATGTCTAAATGTCAGCTAACACCATTTCTAACTTAATGACTCTCGGTTCTGTAGATCTACGACGAACAGAAAATCCCAATGTAGAGAATAGACGGTCCGTTTATCTTATTAGTGCTTTAATGCCTTTTTTCTCCAACGACTGACTCTCAGTACAACACTGACTCCAAATGTCAAGCACAAAAAAGGAGATAATGAACATCTAAACTGGACTTTTTTAATGTATTTTACTAAAACTTTCCAAAACTTCAAGGATAATTCCCAAGCACAGTTAAAGTAAAAAAACAGCAACACTTATAGTATTATCAACAGTCACATTAGGACTACTTTATAGTGTAATAGCAGTTTGAGTAGTTTTTGGTGTACTAGCAATTGGACTACTTTATGCTGTAGTAGCAGTTGGAGTACTTTGGAGTACTTTATGGTGTTGGAGTATTTTATGGTTTAGTAGTTGAAGTACTTTATGGTGTAGGAGCAATAGGAGTACTTTATACTGTAGAAGCAGTTGAAGTACTTTATACTGTAGTAGCAGTTGGAGTACTTTATGCTGTAGTAGCAATTTGGGTACTTTATGATGTAGTAGCAGTTGGAGTACTTCATGATGTAGTAGCAGTTGGAGTACTTCATGATGAAGTAGCAGTTGGAGTACTTTATGAAGTAGTAACAGTTGGAGTACTTTATACGGTAGTAGCAGTTGGAGTACTTTATGATGTAGTAACAGTTGGAGTACTTCATGCTGTAGTAGCAATTGGGGTACTTTAGGATGTAGTAGCAGTTGGAGTGCTTTATACTGTAGTATCAGTTGGAGTACTTTTTGATATAGTATCAGTTGGAGTACTTTTTGGTGTAGTAGCAGTTGGAGTACTTTTTGGTGGAGTATCAGTTGAAGTACTTTTTGGTGTAGCAGTAGTTGGAGTACTTTTTGGTGTAGTATCAGTTGGAGTACTTTATGGTGTAGTATCAGTTGGAGTACTTTTTGGTGCAGTATCAGTTGGAGTACTTTATACTGTAGTATCCATTGGAGTACTTTTTGGTGTAGTATCAGTTGGAGTACTTTTTGGTGTAGTATCAGTTGGAGTACTTTTTGGTGCAGTATCAGTTGGAGTACTTTTTGGTGTAGTATCATTTGGAGTACTTTTCTGGTGTAACTCCGGTCCAGTCCGTCTCTTTAAAAGTATTGGTGCAGACCTCCATCTACTGCAGGTCATACACTGATTTCTACACCTGGATCTGATGTTTCAGCTGAGATGCCATCATCAACGACCTCCACAAACTGGACTTCAGAAAATATCCACTTTTCCAGATTTGATCCTTTGCGTTGTACATAAGCCGCTGCTATATTTGTGTGTGTTTGGTCTCTTTGGTCTTGGTGCAGATCAAGTGCAGAGTGAGAAACGTGGCCCATGAGCCCAGCCAGCTGAGACCAGGCACTGTGTTAATAAACACAGAGCGTCTAGAGCAGCGCCCACACGACCAAATATGGACATCCAGTCACCCTCCTGTCTCTCCGAGGACGAGAGGAATGAACCCAAACCGACTGGAAGACAAGTGACATGAACACCCTGTACTGAAGACACACACTTAACATTCTCTCTCTTCTCTTTTTTTTTTCTCTTCTCTGCAGGTAAGACACATTCCCAGAGCTATAAAGCCCTTTGTGATCTGCCATGTAAGTAAAGTGTCACAGTTTTAGGCTTCTCTATATCCTTCCCCTGATTCGCGCCTTCCTGACATCCCTCCTCTAAGTGTGTGTGTTTATTCAATTTGCGCCTGCGATATCCCCAGGGTACCTGTTGTTGTGACAGGCTCTTGACTGGAGCGCCGTTAGAAGATAGTGTATAAATTGTAATCTGGGAGCTCTCGTTCCTTAGCCTGTGTCATGCTAATAATGCCGCGTGTCAGTCAAAGCTGGCTGCTGATTACAGCCACGAGCCGATGCTATCTGTCCTACTTGTCTATTGTGTGGACGAGCGTCACAAAAGGAACCATTTACTGGTGGCAGTTTGGGGCCAGGAGGACAGTATCGGTGTGTGGTAATAGAGACCGAACCTGTATTGATTTACCTCTGTGCATAAATCTGAAGAGAGTCTTAACCCTTTCTAGGGCGCTCACTGAAATACTCTGAAATTCCAAATTTCAACCTTAGTGTGTTGTTGGAGGACCTAACAAGACTTTACTTTGGGGAAATTTTTCTAATTTTTTTTTATTGTGTCACAACCCGGCTCGCAGGTTATTTGAAAAAGGGAGACAGACAAGGTGGTAAAAGGGAAACGGTGATTTATTAACTCAAAACAAACTAGAAAAGCACTCGGAGAGCGCAGATCAGCCCCACCCCACCCCACCCACCCCCAATTCACCACCAAAATTTAATCATTTGTTCCTTGTGCCAGTATTAACAATTCCTGAAAATTTCATCAAAATCCATCCATAATTTTTTGAGTTCTCTTGCTAACAGACAAACAAACAAATAAAAAATCGGTCCCCCCACCAATCACCACCAAAATTGAATTATTTGTTCCTTGTGCCAGTAGTAACATTTCCTGAAAATTTCATCAAAATCCTTCCAAAACTTTTTGAGTTATCTTGCTAACAAATAAACAAACAAACTGAAAAAGCACTCAGAGATTACACACCTCCGCCAAGGCAGATCACCCCCCCCCCATCACCAGCAAAATTTAATCATTTGTTCCTTGTGCCACTATTAACAATTCCTGAAAATTTCATCAAAATCCGTCCATAACTTTTTGAGTTACCTTGCTAACAAACAAACAAATAAAAAATCAGTCCCCCCCCCCAATCACCACCAAAATTGAATCATTTGTTCCTTGTGCCAGTATCAACATTTCCTGAAAATTTCATCAAAATCCTTCCAAAATTTTTTGAGTTATCTTGCACACAGACAGACAAACCAACGCTGGCAAAAACATAACCTCCTTGGCGGAGGTAACAAAAAGACAAACCGCGATGAAAACATAACCTGGTAACAACTAAATATGTGACAACAAAGAAAGCCAGTCAGGAGGAGCAGGGCCAGATGGACCAGACCAGGACAGGTCAGACCGGAGCAGAGAGACCAGAGAGACCAAGTCAGAGAGCAGACCCCAGAGAGTGAATGTCCATGTTCAGCTGTTTAACCCTTTATAGTCCACTCATAGAAATACTCTGAAATTCTAAATTTCACTCTTAGTGTGTTATTGGAGGACATATCAAGACTTTATTACTTTTGTAAATTTTTTATTATGTAGAAAATCAAGGTTAATGAAGTTACAAAATGTGGTTCCTCACCCGTAAGTGGGGGAAAAAAAGCCAAGAATCATATATATATAAAAAATAAAAGAAAAACACAGGAACATGTATTTAAGAACATTAGAACATCACTTTTAGAACATTAGACCAACATAAGTGCAGATCCAGGCCCCTGTCCACATCCACATTATCCCTTTGAACATCATTCCTTACATTAGTACCATTACTTCATGGTACCTAACAAAGCAGGTCCACTCACTGTTCATGCAGAGGTAGACCTTACAGACTATGGAGACCACATTGGACCTGAGATTGTTGACTCACTGTCCTCACTGGAGCTGTTGCTGTCATTGTCTTGTAATGCATGCAGAAATGACCAAAAACAGTCACTTGATAAAGAGTTAAACAGGCAACTGTGACTGATAAGTACGTCCACCTGAAAAATAAACCTGACAGTTCCCCTAGTGCCCAAAAGGTGCGGGGCAGTCTCAATTGTTATGTAGAAAATCAAGGTTAATGAAGTTACCATATTTGGTTCCTTTCCTATAAGTGGCAAAAAAATAAATAAATCAAAGTGCAACCAAAAACCCCAAATTTGAGCAACTTATAACAAGCAACAACACTTGTAGACGTACTATTAACTTAATATTCCAGTGTTGAGAATCAGTCTCGTTCTTAAAATATGTAAAAATAATATTCTCTCTGCGGGGATATTATGTAAACCATTGTCTTTGCATGTTAATGCCTAACTAAAGCTCTGTATCAGATGGAATATTTCATAAAGACAAGGTTAGACATGTTTTCTAAAAATAAGATTACCTTGCAAATGAAAAATGTGTGAGACAAGATTATTTTTCATTTCAGACAAAGAAGATGAGTCATTCCCCAGAAACTTGGCTATTTTTTACTTCTTTAAAATTCTTTTATTGCTTTATAAGACTCTGAAGCTCAAGAGAAAAAGAAAATCTGGCAGTTAATGAAAAAAATCCACCTTGATCTGTACATTTTCCTTAAAAAAAAAAAGGATTTGTCAGCAGTGTTAAACCGTTTTTTATGTCGAATTTGAGAGTATAAGAGTCTGAAGACTTGAAGCACACCTACACACATTCACAAAGTTCCCCCAGTAAACCCACAACTCCTGCTTACATAACCCACCTGCCTTAGCCCGACCTCAGCCACATCCTGGGAGCAATGGGGGGGTAGTTGGGGGGTGACAAGCGGCTGGTGAAGATAACACTGTTTACTCTTAGACTGAGGGGAAAATGTTGACATTCTGCGCATAGGCAACAAGGGAACATCAGCTGATTGCGTATTTTTTTGGTACCACAATTCAGGGACATATGAAGAGATATTTGTTTCAGTGTCCAATGTTTGTTTTTGTTAATTTAGTTTATTATCATTATTATTATTATTATTATTATTATTATTATTATTATTATTATTATTATTATTACTTGCTCACAACTGTTACTTATTACTTACTTATATGTCATTGTTACAACCACTATTACTGTGATTGCTGTATTCAATTTATTACTATTTCATTTATATTATTATTATTAGTAGTAGTAGTAGTAGTAGTAGTGTCTATTGCATAATAATAATAATAATAATAATAATAATAATAATAATAATACTCTGCAGTGCAAATGTTGAAAAGCAACATTGAATTTTAACTCCAACACCAAAGCTACCATTCAGAGCCTTTTGGATTATTATTATTTTGTTATTATTTACTATGACTACTTTTATTACTTATTTCTACTTGTACTTCTAATGTGCAGCTCCCTTTTGTTTTACTACTGTTTTTATAGTTATTAGTAGTAACATTTTATTTTCCTTTTTATCTTCTAGTTCTTCTTATATGTGTACATACAGTGTTGTGCTGCTGCTGGAGCCTTAATTTCCCAGAGGCTCTGCCCAAGGAATCAATAAAGTTCAATCTAATCTAATCTAAAAAGAAAGTAAAAAAAAAAAAAAAAACCTCAATGTGACACCTCTAGCTTGGGCTTTGGAGTTAAACTCACTGCTGCTTTTCAACGTTTGCACTGCGGAGCATGAACACTGGCGAGACTTAACATCTCCGAACAGTAGTCTGGCCAGTTAAGACGCAAGAATGACGTAGTGGTGTATAAGCCACGAAGGTAAATCCCGGTTAAGCCGTCTCTGCACAACCTCAACAGCAGTGGCGGAAATTACGGTTTCGCCACAACGCGTCTTTTCTTTCAGGCTAAGCTTCCAAGTAATAGAGTAAGAGCAAACCACTTGTACTGTAGGGAGCATTTTTGACATTTTGACCCCCTGATCTCACCACATTGAGAATGCAGGGACATTTCTTCGTGACCAAATTCTATCCTTGTAAAGCCTGTGTTCGCTGACATCATGACTGTTTCGGCCATTAAGTTTACCTTTCATGAGAAGAAACAGCTGCGTCACCCAGAGACCGCTATGAGGGTATATTTCGGTTCCTCGGTTAAATACAACATTTGAAATTGGTTCTCTTGGAGGGCCAGCCAACCCGACCGATGGGATCGGGGAACAGAGCATGTTGTGCAGTCTCACATTCAACCTCATTTCCCTTCCAAACCTTCATCCACTTTGGCCAGACCACACATCCTTTAACGTTGATAGTTCTGCTGGCTTGCTCATATTCTCCCTTTACACTGAGCCACACAGTCATGACCTCAGATAGGGATCGCATTCAGCCTCGCTTGGCTGCTAAATACCCTCAATTGCGTTTAGGGTTTATAACCAAGCAGACCATGAGTACCCCTCAGTATTTATAAACAGTAATGATCACATTTGCTCAATGAAATGGTCTGAAATTAGTATTTCTCTGGAAGGTCAACAGAAAGATCCCTGTCAAAAAAAGACCAAATTTGCACTGCATGTTCTACACTCGGTCGTTTGGTGTGGGCCAGACAGCCAGTAAAAAAGCTCACGGGTTGAGCGTTAGGTTACAAAGGGCTCCAGCAGCCGTGATAAAACATCATGTGGGCAGCTGGGAGATTGCACAGCCCTTCAGACCCGTCAGCGACTGATAAAACCAGGCCTGTTTCGGGGTGTTTAGCGTGCAGAATATGGGTGGTTAACAAGGTCACAGTGAGATTTAACAGAGTCCCCGTGGTGCAAGTCCAGACCCTGAAAATGAAGGCTAACCTGTAAACTGGCATCTCTATGAACCGCAAAGAGATGAATTGTTTTCAGATAAGAGGGAAGACAAAAAGATGCAAGGAGGAAATCTTAAGGGGGAACTGATAAACTTCTTCATTCACTGTGTTTACATGCACCAAATATTCTACTTTTTTTTCCTCTTTTCTGAAAAACCCAATATTCCTGCCATACTGTTTACATGGCAAATGAAAATGAATAGTCCTCGTAAACTCCTGTTCACACACAGTCATGATACTGCTTTTAACGATGCACTAATATATCATTTATCACGTCAAAAGATGGAAACGCAACCAGACTTTTCCACTAGTATCAAATTTGTTCAACAGTCCAAACTTTTCCATTCCATCAACTCGTCTTGTAAAGGTTGGCATTGCAAAAACCTGCTGAGATCCAAGTCTTTTCATAAAGCGTAAAAGTAGATTTATTTCTCCTCCAGACCAGAAATATGGGTTTTTCTTTTGCTTCTCAACTCCAGCCTGGCAAACTCCTGGCTATAGTCAGTTTGTCTACAACACACAGACGACTGCAAACATCTGGAAAAAGGTCTCATTTGCAATAGTTGTTTATTCACTTGTGTCAAATTTGCAATATGGTCAGGTTTAGAACAATAGTCAGATATTAGTTTGCATGTAAACATAGTGATTCTTCTGTTTGAGATCAGATTTTTCCAGTCAGTCTGCAAATGTACATTGCATAAGCCGGCTACACTATGTTGTGGGTTAAAGGTCTGCTGTATATAACTTGCAGCAGAGGTTGGGATGCCATTCATTTCAGCATTATCAAATTAGAAGCAGGAGGCAGGGTCAGTGATGGAAGAGGAGTGATGTGGCATGTGATTCAGAGAGGTGATAATGAGCCTTGTCTCATCCCTTCACCCTATCGGAGACATCTGCCTTTCTGACTCAGCTTCATTTGTACCAATGGCGACCCAGCAGGCAGCCCTTCCCTTTTCCTCATGAAGACATGTGTTTTTCATCAACCTCTCTGCGTATCCTGCTCAGTTTCACATCTTCTTCTCATTCATTTCTTCATCTCATTGTCTTCTGTTCTGGTGTTTTGAATGCATTTTTTCCTGTCCTCTGCCGAATCTGTATGATCAGCTCAGTATAAAGTAAAGATCCCACTGGGGCATCAGCTTATGACTTTAACAAAGGGTCAAAAAGAAAAAAAAAAAAAAAAAAGAAGAAAATCAGGGATTACAGCTGTGAATCATGATGAGCTCGCAGCTCCAGCTCATCAGGACGAATGATGGCAAAGACTTGGCATCTGTATATCTAAGGGTGGTATCAGTGTGAAATGACAGCAAGTCGTAATTGGCTGGCAGCGTCCTGACAGCCCCGGTTCAAATGCCACTTACCGTACACAACTGCCAAAGCCAGCTTCAAGACTCAGTGAAGCATCACTAGTGAAAGCCTTTTGGAAATGAACGCTGGGTCACTGACATTTATCTGGAAGAAGATTTGAAAATGAGCCAGGCTGTTGTAACCAAGAAATCCAGGGTTTAACAAGAGTGCCAACACAGAGAGCTGTGTAAGTTGCTTTTTAATTTAACCCTATTGGACGGCTGCACAGCTGGAGCCAGCCCCGTTCTCTGGATACAAATCCTCTCCTAGTACATTGTGTAAATCTCCCCAGAGCGACTCACACTCCAGGGTGCATTCCTCATAGCCAGGGCAGGGTTTGGCCATAGAGCACTTTACACTATTTAAAACCCTCAGTCTAGCAGCTGAACTATGGTTTGGATAGACGAGTGTTGCTCAGAGAGAAAAATGTGTTTGTAATTCTGTTGTTTGTATTTAAAGACCAGGAGACCATCCTGTTGGTCATTTTCAGATTAGGCCATAGATTGTGGCATTAAAAGCAATGGGGGAAGCCACTGTGAGGTTCTCAATTGTCTTGCGAACTAAAAGACTTTGGCTGTTTGTGTATTTGTTTTTTGGGCCAAGAATCGACCATTTTTGGACAAGAAGTTGGAGTTGGGCCTGCACGAAGGATGAAAACACAGCTGCTAATTTCCTGAAGAAATGTTCTGTTAAAGCTTTGTAATTTCAGATACTTGAAATTAACACATATTGTTGTGTGAGTTTCCCATAATGTATAAACATAGTAAATCACAGGCCCTCTGGACTAATTAGCAAGCTAGCTGACACATTATGCAAAGCTGATTTAATGCTAACAGTCGCTAATGAAGCTAACATATTCCAACAGGCCAATTTGATGAATGAAACATTTGCAGAAGAAAATCCTTGTTGGTGTTCTTTTATTCAGTTGTGGAAAGTGACAGACTTTTGAGTGACATAGCTAACATATAAATGTTGCAACAGGCAGAACTCATAATAATAAATTCGCACGGATGAAAGTGTGAGAACATAATAATTAGCCAATAGTAATTAAAAGGGAGAGTGGGTTGTCTTAACCACAAATAGACTAGAGCTGTGAAAAAAAGATCTTTCATTCAATATACATAAGCTCAGAAAGTTCAATTTAGCAGGTTAGCTAGAAGCAAATACTTCTATTAGCCTTAAAATCTAATTAAGTATGCAGTAATTTATTACAGCCAACAGCCAATACAGTTATTTAATGGTCTAAATGAAGTGATAGAATGGCTGTCTCCCTCCATTAGTGGAATTACACTTCAATACCTCTACAATGATGTTAAATTCAAGCTTTTTCAGACAAAAAAGTCAAAATGGATGTAGAAGATGCTACGTAATCTGATATTTCTCTAATAAAGTAAAGCTCCAAAGACACTAGTTTCTCATAATACAGATAAATATCATTTTATTTTTTTGGGATCGTACTCGTCCAGTTCATCCCAAAGTCTGTGTTCAAAAGACGTCAAAGCCAACAGAACGTAATAGTATTTGTCAAGACTTCTGTTTTGAAGGATAACTGGTGCAACATCTGTGATTACTGGTGGTAATGACAGCTTTGTTAGAAAAGCTGTTGCTGAAAAATACACAGCTATAAACAGTACCCAAGGAATCTGATATAATAAAGACCTTAAGGATTATAATTGGCATGTACAAATGTGTAGTTAGAGCAGGGTTAAAAGGTGATCGTAGATACTATAAGGTTCTCACAGGGATTCAAATGCAGTGTTGTGTGTGTGTTTATGTTTTCGCATGCACATGTGGTTCGGTGTGTATATGTATGCCGTACAATCCACACACTGCTTGTTAGTGCAATGTCAGACATGTCCATCAGTGACATCCCTCGCCGCTCTGTAGGCGAGCCCGAAGCCACAGCTCTTGATGCATGTTCCACCTCTTTTTCAGTGTGTTTACCTCTTCAACCCCCTTTCTCTCGTCTCTGTGCTCAAGGCTTCTTCGTTTCAATTAGTTTTTCGAGCTTTTTTTTTCCCCCCGCTCATCTTTAGACTCCCTGCTTTCACTGTGAGTAAAACATGATTGTGAAGCATCCCTGGGCTTCATTTAATTTCGTTTAAATCCTTATTTAATGTGTATGTGAGTATGCACTGAGGGAATTCTCCTGACCTCCTCTTCCTGCCAGCTTTTCTGTGCTACAAAGAGGGAAAAAAATGCACAACAGCCCCCGGTTTTTATCAGCTGAGCACTTTTTTTTTTTTTTTTTTGTTTTGGCCACTAAACCTCACCAACCTAAAGTGACCTTCTCTAACTGGCAAACTCGATCAACAGAAACCAAAGTTAAGAACAAGACTTTCCTTGTCACCTTTTGGCTGTTGTCAAGGCCTTTGCTGCCATATAAGAGGTCTAATTCAGTTAGTGAGTGCAAGGCCAGGAAGACTACATAGGCCTGACAGACATAAGGGAAAGTGAGAGGAGAGATAACTCTAGACCGGATGGGTCTTATCCAGATCTTCCTTATCAGTGCTGACCTCTGGGAGACTGTGTGTGGATCTTGACCCTCCAGGGGCTGCTTTTTTTTTTTGGAGGGAATGCCTTTTATTCCCCTGTCTGATCGGACTTCAAAGACTGCACAGGGAGTGGTGGACATCCTTTCTTTCATTACCAAGAGCTTTGTGCTAATCTGCAAGGGTACACCTGATGGCTTTCCCGTCAATGACAAACCAAACGCCACCTTTTTTCTTTTTGCCAGGGGGTAAACGCTGTGTAATCTGGGCATAAGGGAGCCTTAATCCCCAGCATTCAGGTCGTGTACTCCTGCTTCCCTACCTGAAGCTGGGATAGATTCTGGAAGGTTGTTAATTTGTTAATCGGGGCAAGATTATAGCGAAAGCCTAGAAGGGCATTTGGGTTGTCACATGGGGCATTTACTTCCTCCTACCTATGCATGAGGGCATCTCTGACACATGAGAAAACTTGGCACAAAAACTGAATTTCATCGCCAAGTCCTGGAGGTGACGTTTCAATCATAAATGGCAATAAACAAGATCAGAACTAACACTGCTGGGTCCAAGAGGTTTGCAGCAGATTCTAGTCGAAATATCCTGAACACTTGTTTAACTGGATTATTGCTACATTAGCAATGAATAAACATATTTTGTCAAACATTTCTTCAAGACCTTGAGGATCTTAAGGATTGTTGTAAGCCACGAAAGTTCAGTCCAAATCCGTAAAATGTCAAATGGATTCATACTGAACTTCAGCAACCTCACAGAAAAGGATGAAAGAAAAGAAAGCATGAATTATGTACATTTCCATCAAGTCGTTCGAAGCAAAGTGTCGACAGAAAGTGCCACAATAGACTACATTAAACAGAGAAGAAGAAGTGGGGCGTTTTGTTCCTGTTTTCCTTCTGAAATGACTATAATGTGGTGGGTTTTTTCCACTGGTGAGAACACATCTAATCCATGTCTTTTTTTTTTTTTTTTTTTGCACTTTTTGACTCTTTATGTCCAGATGGATGCTGGGGCCATAGTTGTATTCCCATTTACTTTTTTGTCAGTTTTATTTCCAACAATTTTCTTCATTGTTCAGACTACGAAATGTCATAAAAGTTTGACATATGCCGATAGATATTCACCAGAACTGAAGGCAGGGTGTTCAGATGGCATGTGCAAATTAGAGCAGTAATGGGTTGTTTAATGAACTTAAAACTGATTGATGATCATTTTGATTTACTGCTGTTAAAGTCATCAATCAGATGCCAAGTATATGCTCCTTCCTTTTTTCGAAAACGTCTTAATTTGAACCAAAATACAATACGAACACTTGAACCCTGGAAATACTGATCGGTCCGTTCTGACATGTTTTTGACGCGAACAATCAAGAATTGACAGTTTAATTGGTTAGAAAAGTAAATTATGTGTTGCTCTAATGCAGATAAAAATAGAGCTGAGAAATCTTACTTTGGCTCACAATGGACGGCGTCACAGATACTGACAAAATCTTTGACAGCAGGTCGGTGGTGGGAATCTCACAGAAGTTGTAAGTTGTTAAAGAGCAACCTGTAATCGACAGCTGCAGACGCTCCTTCAAAGAATAATAAAGTTGTTGTTTGAATAACACTTGTTTTCCTCGTCAGATCAAGGTTTGCGCGCTGCAGAAAGCAGGTGCTAATTGGCTTCCATTGTAAGGTTTGTCAGGGGACCTTTTGTTATAGGAAAAGAAAGATGAGCAGAAAAACATCAACAACAGCAACAAAAGTGCAAAAGTCAGCATACTTTCTGGGCCTTGCTGACAGTAATGCTCTTTAAAAAGTTATGTTTCTGTTCCCTGTAGGGGATATTTTCTTTTCCTGTGTTAAGCTCTGGGAATACTTGGAGATGCATCAACCATTAGCCTACATGGAACTTTAGTTAAGGCACATCAGGTCACAGACGTTCATTGAATTCAGGAGACTTGGATAAGATTTTCAGACATCTTTTTTTCTTTTTTTTTTTTTTTGAAGTACATTGTAACAGGAAAATGATTTTTCCACTAACTTCATTTCAACACTCTGGTTCTCAGTAGCTTTAATGTAGATTTGCCAAGGGCCACTGGAACACTCATTGTAAGAGGGAGTGTTTGACTTGCGAGTGCAGTGCTGGTGTGAACTGCACTCCCTGCCCCAGGCCTGTTCTCCGCCGCAGAACTCTTTTTCCCTGGGAATCTGTGATAGATAAAGATCGATGTGAGAGACGGAGCCATGCCCCCGTCTCCGACCCCTTCCTCCTGCCCTTCTGCCCCCGTTTCCCTCCTCCTCCTCCTCCAATTCTCCTCCCTCTCTCAAAAATCTCTATTCATCTTTTCACAACCAGCCGTAATTACAGCAGCCTCACCACCACAATGAGCTGTTTACACTGGGACGCTGGCCACTGGCCGCCGTGGCCGGCCCTCTGGTCCCCTGTGGAGAACCAGCGGGATCGGCCGCACAGTTACCGAAACGCAACCGACCTTGTGCCCGCCGGGCTCGACTCGACCTAGGTTCCCACCCAGCCATTTCTACTCCGCCCGAAAGCCCACAGAGCTCCATCAGTCATCATGCAACTCCTCTTTCCAGTGGCAGCACTCTGCAGTTTGGATTTCAAGCCCAGCTGTGGGAAAACCATTTAATTCGTTGAAGGTTTTAGTGTAAAGAGGCAGGTCTCAGAGCCAACAGATCGACCACATGCTGTTTTCTTCTGTGTTCTCTGTGCCGCAGGGTTGAGGCAGAATGAAAGACCATACTCCCTTGTGCTGCTGCCGTGTACAGAGGAGGGATGTTTGTTTACACACAGGCAGCCATGGAGTGCTGTTTAGAGCTACGTAGCTTGCACGGGATCCTACTATTCAGGCTGATGATGTGTTTGTTGGGGCAACAGGCCCCCACCATTCTTCAGCCGTTGTACCCAGGTGCTTCCTGTCTGTCTGCTGGAAAAACTACGAGTGCGACTGTGATGGACTAAGGCAGCCATGAGCCTTACACCATTCCTGCTCCCGCAAAGCCCTATGGGACCAGCAAAAGGGCTTTAAACAATTTTTTCTCGATATATTGTCCTAGTTTCCCACCTCCCACGCAGTTATTCTGGATGCTTGTAATTAAACATACATTTGTCATCATCTTTTGCAGAGGGACTTAAAGCTTTGTGCTCTTTGTTTTATTTTCTGGATTTCTTTCTGCTCAGGTGTGGCCTGTTGCACAAGCAAAACAATCAGATTTCATACTTATTAGCTCTAATGTAGCCTGACAGTGTTTGCTTTTTATTCCATTGTTCTCCAAAGAAGCCCTAGAGTTGTACTTCAGAAATAATCCCAAGACAAAGAAATATTTTGGCAGATATTTTCACAAATGAGAAGGGATTTACAAGTTGCAGTGCCAGCTGTGGCAGTTCTATAAAGGATTTACAAGTTCCCTGAAATATGCATTTTATATGTTACTGGAGCTGTTGTCTGTTAAAGAGCACAGTTCGACCGGCTGGAGCTGCATGCATCTCACAGACTGGGTTTTGTATCTGGACTGAGGCTCAGTTCTGTGAAGCTCATTCTTGACTCCTGTCCAGCTGGCCTTGGGTTTTGTATCTGCAGCAGTGGAGGGTTTGGACTGACCCCTGGTGGCCAACTTTTGCACCTACAACTTCAGTGCCGTTTGAGTCTTTTCAGAGCAAGTTGTCAAAAATGATCAGTCCCAGTGAAAGGAACATGTCACCGGAGGTTGTTGTGAATGCAGAGTTTGATGTTTCGCCACCGCACTTACATTCACTCCCTTGGTTTTACTAGCTGACTCACTTTTCCCTTGTCATGCTTATGTTTTATGTCTTGACACAAAAGCATTTAACCAGCAAGGTCTGATTTATGACTTCTCCGAAAGGTGTAATTTGAGGTTTCTGGTGGAAAGCTGGAAAAAACTAGGTGTCTCTTCACTGTCAAATCATGCGGGGACAGAAGGAGCTGTGATCATTTGCACCCTTCTCCTCCTCTGACAAGGTTCAGGCTTTTCAACCAGTGGTGAAGTGAAGAGGTGACAGAATACATTAACAACACCTCTTCGTATCCTCTTCCTGCTCCATAGCTCCATGAGTCATCTGATGAGTCTACGTGAAAGGACTAAGTGAATGGTGGTAATAACGGACAGACCTGACAGAGGGAAGGGAGTACATTAGTCGCTCATAAAAAGCGCTGATGGCACCCACTGGCGGGCTGCCTCCCTATTGTCAGGTATTTCATTGGTCTCCCCCCAGGGTGTCTCTATGGCGATGGGTGCAGTTAAGGTGGTGTTTATTTCCAGGTACAGCAGTCGGCCCTGTCCGACGCCAGCCGTCTGCTTCTGCTGATAAGGCCGAGACTGGCTGGGAAGACGCAGAGACTCAAGGTTAATACCCACAGTCTGGGAGACGTTTGCTTTTGCTTAAGGGTAAAGTTGTGCAAGAAAAACTTTGTTCCCATTTGTCCGATGGAACAGCAAGTAAATTACTGTATTTTACTACAGCCTTACAGGACAGTTTATGGCAAGGACAGTAGCACTCAGTAACTTGCATAATAAAAATGTCTTTTGTCTGTTTTAAAAGCTTATATTCTTGTAGTTGTAGTGGCCGATCACAAACAGCTCTGGAAAAAATTAAGAGACGGCTCCAAATTTCCAGACCTGGACCCCATTGAAAACCCTAGAAGACGAAGATGGATGGTCACCAGGCATCAAGCAAAGCAGGTTTAGTGTTTCACAGTACTTAGTTTACAGAATCATGGTTTACTAATAATACAAAACTGAGCAAACTTTAACTTTTGTTTCTCATTTATGGTGCACTGTTCACCATAGTTCGTACTTCTTTGTCTTTTCTCATGTTCTTAGTTGTTGTTTTTTTTCAGGGATCAATTTTTTTTTTTTTTTCACTGCTAGCTTTTGTGAACTCTTAAAATCCCAGCCAGGGGTAATATAAAGCACTCAGCAGTGATGTGTAAGACTAGTAGAGAGCATGACACATGGAAGTTGTGACTGAAAATCAGGGTTATTCAAAGAACCGTACACATTAGTAATGTGTTTTCATAGATGAATGTAGCTTTTTTTTTTTTTTTTTGCTTTACTCAGGGATTGAAAAACTTGGATTTCTTTGTTAGTAGTTGCCATTTTCACTCAGTAAATGTTCAATGACAATATTTTTCTTTGTGTTTTGAGACACCTTTGAATATTCAAACCAAAACCATCTTTCCAAAGCTCTGTATGTCAAATGTGTAGTTATTTACAGTAAAAATGCAGTATAATCCTTCTATTCGTCATTGTCTCCAGGCAGCAGACAGGGCAGGACTTTGGGGTCAGAGGGGTCGATGGTCAGCTGATCTCCGGAGTCATCCTGCACCTCTGTGTGAGCGCTGACCGGGGCGGTGATTGGTCCAAGGTCGACTTCGTTCCCCGTTTGTCCCCGTCCTTCAGTCTGTTTAGGACTTTGATCTCTGCCGCCCTGCAGAGGTTCAGCTGATTCTGCACAGCTCCAGTTTGCTTCCTGACCAACAGGCCCTGGTAGTCTGATAGGGCTGCTGAAAATTATAGTTGCACTGGAGCAGCCAACTGTGACCTACTTTAAAGTTGGCTTGCATACTGTAACTTTTATTGACATATATGTGACATTGTGCAGAGAACACTGACATTTAAGACTTGAGTTTTCCACCTGAATGGAATCGAGAGTTTGTTACTTTGGTTCTGTGCCGGGTTTTGATCTGCACATATAGACTTGGAAAGACGGTGCTGGAGCCAGCTGTGGAAACAGAAGATAGCGAGTGAGCCAACAAGGAAGTGAAAGGGATTTGGTGTGCAGGATCTGCACAGCTCTGCAGAGATGGAAGTTTTCATTTCCTCAGGATAGCTCTGGCTGTTTGAACAGGTGGGCCATCCCCCCTGGGGCCGTTAACACTCCGGCCCCTCTCATGTCATGCAGTTTGTGCTCGTCTCTCCCGGGCATTGCATTCTTTACTGCAGAGCTTTGCCGATAGAAGCCTACGGTCAAGAGAGGAAACAGCCCTAGAGCAGATCTGTCCTTCAAGCTTTGTGTTTGCAGAAAAGCCCAAACAGACTCTGCAATAATGCTTTTCCACTCACCCTCCTCCTGTTATTACTGCTCTGAGCAGCTGGGCTAAGAGACATGGAAATGCTTGTTAAAGGGGGGAAAGTGAGCATCTGAACACGCTGATTACAGAGGATGAGTACGGGGGGAGAGCAGTGTGTTTTCGTACATGTTTTGTGCGTTTTCCCCAAGGGCATTGGATGCACCCAGACTGAGTCATGCTAGACTGGAGCCATGGCTCCGGCTCCCTAAGCTCCTTTTTCAGTCTTTTTCCTCTTGCTTCTCCTCCCACCGCCAACTGAACCAGCTGGTCTCCTGCAAACATCCAAACACACACACATATACACACACTGGAGAGGTTCTTGATGGGAGGACAGGAGGAGGGAGGGAGGAGTGATGAAATGCCTGAAGCAGTAGGTGCAGGCAGTGTAAGACCCACATTGAGATTGATGTGCTGCTGTAGAATCTAGCAGGTAAACACCAGTGTGGCCCTTCCTCCCCCACACAACGGCACTCTGGGATTAGGCCACTTGTTGAAGCTGTCTCCACAAATTCTCAGTTTGTTAAAAGCCACATACTCCCCCTGCTCTTCTCACTTCATGTCTGTCTACTTGTTTGTGTTTTCCTCTCTTCCCTTCCCTCCCTTATCCTTATTTCATCTTTTTTCCCCCATTCTGAGAGCATCTGCAAAACTCATTATAGTCACTGTGTTTTACATTTTGGCAACATGAAAGAAAAACAGAAAGCTTTGAACATTGTGAGGCTCTGTAGCAGCACATCATCATGTTGTGTTCTCTCAGACTTTTAAACATGGCCAGTAGGTGGCGATGTGACTCTTCAGACGCTCTGCTTTCATACAGAGCTTCATTTCCTTGGCCTTATTTGATCCCACATCTCCTCAGTGAAAACACTGTCTTGTTACTGCTATGTGTGATTTTTAACAAAGGAGAAAACTGTCTGAGCACTTTCCATCCTTAATTCTCACTTTTTCAGCTGCCAGTCTATTTGGAATAAGATAGATGAATATGTATTTTACTAGAACGCATGAAATACCCCAAGCTTTGAATGTGTCAGTTGTCTCTGAGATAATTGATGCTTTGCAATTCATCTATGAGAAACCCAAGCAGGGGTCAGTCTGGTTTGAGTGTTTTCTTGGACACTTCTTCAAACTTTATACATACAGTTGTGGAAAAAAAAGTTTTCAGACACCCTTAAAATTTTATATTATCTCAAATATTACTGTGGAATGTTTGTGAAACAGTCTTTTTTTGTGTTTGTAAAGGTGTAGCTGCATTAGACAAACGCATACAAATGCATTCTTTTTCTTGACTGTTTTTAACATATCACGTACTGAATGTGTTTCATTATCTTGTTGAAACATCCAGTTTTGACCTCAGTGGAACAGAGCATGTGCAGAAGGAAGCATGAGGGTTTGGAGAATGGAACAATACTTGGCAGAGTTCAATAACTAAAGGGTGATTCTTAATGTACTGTAATTTCCGGTCTATAAGCCACTACTTTTTTCCACACACTGTGAACCTACGGCTCAAAAATGATGTGGCTAATTTGTGTTTTCCGGGCTAATGATTGATCCGGTCATTGAAGAAGAAAATAGAGCTGCTGCACGTAAGTTTGGTATCAATGAATCAATGGTGAGACGTTGGAGATGGGGTGGGTGTGGCTTATAGTCGGGAAAGTACGGTAATATATCGCCAAATGCATGGGGTGTCCAAAAACTTGCTCTTTTTCCTCCACTGTATACAGTAGTTTCACTGTATTCTCCTCAGGCATAGACGGGTTTGGAACAAAGTGAAACGTCTTAGTGTTGAAAGAAGTCAATTTACTCACATCGTCAGCCATTTGAGGGCTGCAGAAATCAACAGCATTGGCAGTTTTTGCTCAGATTTTTGCTCTTTAAGGTGCTTAGCTCGATAGTAAGTCATAACCTGAGCTAAAAGAAACCTTCTAAGATGTGGGGAGGAAAAACTAAAAGGAGAACTGTGATAAAGGTCAAGAGAAAATGTTAGCTATACTGTAGGCTTGTTGACCTGTAGATGAACACTGACTTGTTGACTTGACTCATTCCTCGACTCTTGCTGTTCCGTCTGTGAACAGCGTGACCTGTGGACATAACCCAGAGTAGGACTGTCTCAAATTACTTGACCTCACTGTCGAATAGAGTAGATTTGGTCATCATGGCTCTCTGAGGGTTATTTAGTCTGTGCTCAGGCTGTTACATGTGTTCTCCAAAGGCCCGGCTGTTTGTTGTGGAATGCGACTGAATGTTCACATCAACGAGGGCGAGCGTGAATGTGTTTTTTTTGTATCATCGGCGGTGAATTCTCTCAATCCTAATCTCAGAGCTGCATGTATTGGTGGTGGGCAGCAGCTCGGAGCAGACTGGTGATGTAATTGGGAGTTAATCTCTGCCCTGTTGCTTACAGATCAACTCCTTTAGGGCCACACATGAAAACATTTGCCCGCCTCCTCATTCACAGATCATACAAATCCACACGTCCTCCAGTATCTGCAGCTCTGCCGTCCTCCAGCTCCCGTCTGAACCAATAATCTCATTAGCATAGTGAGAACACGGAGAGGACAAAAAAGCTTCAGATCACCTGAACCCTCAAGAGCAGCGTTAAAGCCAAATGGAGGGAGGAAATCACATTCAAGGCCCGGCTCATGTTGCATAACACAGGGTTGGTAGAACAGCCGCAGAAGCCAGACCGCTGATGTCAGCCGTCAAACTGGCCAATGGGCGTCTTTTTTTTTTTTTTTTTTTTTTTTTTCTTGCCGTCAGCAAAGTATAAAGACATAAAGATGTGAAAACATTTAATTAGTTTGTGGGTTTTGGCACATTACTGACATTTCTGCATTGGAATTATTTACTTGCTAATTGGAAAAGATTATCTGGGATTATTGTACAGTTGAAAAAGTGGTGTGACCTTCAACGTTGAGTCGAGTTTGCACAATTTTTAATTGCGGATCATCTCCGAATCAGTCATTCAAACATTTAGAATTGATTGTTTTCATCTTTTTTTTGTCAACGTGCACTTGCTGATGAAGATGGATAACCTCACAAGAGAAATCCTTAATAATGGAGCATCATCCCCTGAAAAGAGCCCTTGACACTTTCAGGATGCAGGTTGCCATGGTGATAGTCAGAAACAGGTCGTGTTTCCTTGGAGACTGGGGTCCTGCCTGTCTTGTGCATTAGCCTCATTGTTACCGTCCTCTTCAGTGACAGTCTCTCCACCTGGCGTTCTCACACAAAGGAAAATAAACTTTCAGCATCATTAGAGCTGCACTGAACGCACAATTCTCTGTGTGTTTCTTGGCTGTTTTTAACGTCCCCCTTGTTGCATTTCTTATGACTTAGGTTTGAGTTTTGTCAAATGTTGACATGACCTTTGTCTTTCCTTGGCAGTCCTCTGCTTTTTGAGGCATGGCCCTTCAGAGAGCCACTAAGGTTGACTAATGGTTTCCCCTGTTCACCTGTTTCTCCCATTAGGAGCCTCTGGGTGGTGAAGCTAAGGGAAAACAACAGCATCAAAGCAAAAGGCTTAGTGAGACACCATGTCAATCTGTGGTTCTCAATTAGAGACAGGGGAGATATTACCCCGGGATGGCTAAAGACAGCCCACTGAGACCTGGGAGGAAGGGACGAGGAGGGAGAGCTTGGCAAATCTAATCATCCTCCATCCAACATCCTTGTTTTCACTGGTTCTTGGGCATTTGGAGTCAGAAATCAGAGGTTTAGTTTTCACATAGAAGTCATATGCCTCAGGAAAACTATACACTGCTACTAGATATGAGCCAAATATTCGTAAATACAACAATAAAAATAAAAAAATCTTGCATTAAGGTGAAAAAACAAAAAACAAAACTGCCAGTGGGTAAACAAATTTTGCTTGGCTACATTTCTTAAAGCGAGAGGAAGTCTAGGCAGTGGAAGACCATAATGGGCTTTTAAAGGATTTTTCTTCCAGATGAAAATAAAATAAATAAACGAAATACTGGAAATGCTGAAAACTTGAAGCTTTTTTTTGACCTTGAAAAACTTTTTAGCCGAGTTTTTCTCTCTATGTTGTCGTTCCAGTTGTGATGGATTGTGCTCTGTTGTGTTTATGCCAAACTAAACAAGGCCACAGGGGTTTACTTTTCGACTGAAACTGGGATGTAGGTCTTAGTCTGGAGTTCTGGTTTGCACTTTTGATCGGACCTGCAGCTATTAGTCATATTAGTTGGTGCTATTTTGTTCATCCATTATCAGTTTGAGTACATTTAAGAAAAAAAGGCCGAATTCTTTGATTCCATCTTCTTAAATTTGAAATATTTTCTGGTTTCTTTCTTTATTTATGACAGTAAACTGAATGTGTTTGGGCTGTTGACCCATTTGTTGATATAAGGACCTCATCTTGGGCTTTGGAAACATTTTTTCAACATTTTCTGACATTTTTATAGAATTAAGAGTAAATCAGTTAGAACTAGAAAACCACTCTGAGAGCGCAGACCTCCGCCAAGGCAGAGCAGTGTTCATTGTTGTTTGAAATGATGGTTGTGTAAATATGTGTATGTGTCACTTTTTGCAAATAAAAAAATAATAATAATAAAGAATCAATATATTTCATTATTATTAAACTGCCACACACTTTTCCTAATAAAAATCAAGTTCAAATAAAATGTAGGATATAATATCTGAGAGGGCATATCTTGATTGACCCGATCATGTGACCGCGTGCGTTACTACACTTCAACCTGCCCGGACACAGTTGCAGTCAGAAAACCAGACCGAACAGAGAATGGAAAGATTTCTTGGCCCACCTGGCCCCACTAAGACATCTAAGAGAAACTGAGAAGCAGACGCCAAAAAGGTGCATTATATACATTATATAGCCTAAATGTCATCTAAAATTAATGTTTATTTACGACATAGTATAGCAGTGTTTTTCAACATTGGGGTCAGGACCCCACGGGGGGTTGCATGGAATTCAAATGGGGTCGCCTGAAATTTCTAGTAATTGATAAAAATAAATACATTTTTAAAAACCTACTAAAAAAATATATATGATGAGTTGAAAGAGACAATCCCAACACTTAAAAGACATGACAAACTGTGAAGCTGAAACTGAAGCACTGTGGTTCTGTTTATCTGTCAAATGTTCATTGTGGTCAGTTTCAGATGCTGCAGCTCTTTCATAATTCATAGTTTGAGTTCTTGTTTGTTCAGTATTAATTGTCAGCCTTGTAAATCCAAGCTGGACTGACTGTACATATCCTGACCAAGGAAAAAAAATTCTCACTTTGTGCAGTAATCTACACCTGGCTTTTCTGCCTCCGTCCATAATAATATACATTATATAGACTAAATGTTGTCTTAAATTAACATTTATGTGCAACATAGTATAGAAAATTATTACATGATCAAAAATAAATAAATTTTAGCAAAAAAATTGTCTCTGTTTTGACTGTCTGGGGTCGGCAGAAATGTGTGATATTAAAATGGGGTCACGAGCCAAAAAACGTTGGGAACCACTGTAGCCTATTACATGATCAAAAACAAATTAATTTTAGCAAAAAACTTCATTTGAATGTTTGGGGTTATAGAAATTTGTGACGCTAATATGTGGTCACAAGCCAAAAAAGGCTGGAAACTACTCTTATAGACGATTCCACGATCTCTCTGCTTTGTCGAATTGTGGATACGTTCTAATCCTTCACGATCTAATATCGTCATATCGCACGCCCCTACGTATAAGTACACCAGGCTTGTAACTATTCTACTGTCCTGTTCAGTTTTCAGGTGTGTATTATTATAATCAGACTTTCTGGCAGAGTCTCCAACAGCGACTGTTTATCATCCACGGTGCCGGCTTTACATCTTGCTTTTGTATTCAGTGTGAAGCCCTGGGTTTGTTAGTGTTATCCGGCGGCCACGGTCTGTATGATGCGCCGTCTGCAGCCGTTCGCTACCTGCCAGCACACCCAGGCGTGACTGGCACATAATACCACCTCACCTCTACCATTCAGCTGCAAAAATCGATCTCCTTTCCTTGGGTGAGGGACGTCCGCTGGGCTTGGAAGAAGGCTGAATGATGGTGTGTGAGCTGAGAACGGCAGATAAGGAAGTAGTCGGTTGTGGACGGAGAGGAAGGAGTACTTTATAGTGAGGAGCTCTGACAGAGATAGATGAGCTGAAAGAGCTTGGAGTGCGAACCTCAGTGGAGCAGAAAGCTAAGCCTCTTCTGGCACAGAGCGGTGCACGGCTACACTGAACTGCAGCAGGAGAAAAAAACCAAATTGGATTCTTTAAGTTAAACTGTTTTTGAAATGAGATGAAGTGTATATAGTTGTGCAGCTCTGTGCCTGTTGCTGTTTTTAATGAGATCACTTTGAGTACGGGATTTGTTCTGTTACAATGAGCTCATGTTGTTTGTGTAATTACCACCAAACTGCACACTTCACATCTCATTCACACTTTATTCTACAAAAGCGGCCTCAGAAGAGAAGCCAAATATGCTTAAATGTATACGTATCCTTTAATGCTGCGGCGCTTGATTTGTTGTTTTTTGGTGTAATTTGGCAAAAATTCCATAATTGCCTTTCAAGTGGAGGAAAAAGGAGGAAACAAGAATTCTACGCTGTAACAAATTACAGCTCCTGATGCAGGCTCTGGTTAATCACAGGTGTTTTCAGGCAGGTGGGGGCTGTTAAATACATGACGGACAGCTGTAATTACTGACTGATTAAGTACGGTAGAGTCGATAGCAAAATTCTGGGCTGACACTGGTATTTAAAATGATAATTTCATCTCTACGATCTATACGAGAGGGCTTCAAAAACGTTCGTGAAAAAAACGACAGTTGGAAAAAATGGTTTAAGTTATGTTTGTTTTTGTACATACACTCCATTTAGGTCAATACAGTTCTGCAGGCCTTGATACCAGCCTTTAAGTCCATCTGTGCAAAACTGAGAGCTTTAAAGGAGTCATATTTTGTTAAACCCACTTTTATTAGTCTTTGGTTCATTTATTTGTGTATTTGGACCCTAATAGTTTGTAAAGTTTGAATTTGAACCCTCCGAGTGCTGCAAAGCTATCTGTATATTTATTTTGGCAAAAGTCGAGTGGATTTCTACAACCTGTTTTAATTCCTGCTTAATTTGTTACGTTTCATAACTACTTGCATTACAACATTTGCACATATAAGGTCAAGACTTCCAGCAAACATTTCTCCGAGTACGACATAATTGTTTATCAGCAGCAGCGGTTGTAGTCCATATTGAAAATATGTCCAAATTTAGAGACGATTACCTAAAATGTTCAGTTGTTGGTTGAACAGGACAGAGCAGCACAGACAACAACCTGGAGGGGGTGGGGTCATGTGCATTTAAAGGGCCAGTGCTCAAAACCACCTTTCTGGTGTCATTACTCAGAAATAAGGTTGAAGATGGACCTGTGGAGTTGAATTAATGAAGAATTCAGACCCAAGCAGAGTATTTACAGTTTATGTTGACCGCAGGGAAATGTTTTAAAATGCATAATTCCATTTTTTTTTTTTTAAATGCAAAATATCACTCCTTTAAACTATGTCATGCTATGTAGTTTTACCATGAACTTCTTCATTCAGTCAAATTTTATTTATATATCGTCACATCCTAACAAAAGTTATCTCATGACACTTTACATTTAGAGCTGGTCTAAATCAGACTCTTAAGCCAATTTACAAAAACACGACAGAATCCTCCAGGAGTAAACATTTTTTTGAAGCCTCCTCATTTTCACAGTCACGGAAAAAATTATGAGACCATCAAAAGTCATCAAAAACAATGGTTATGCAATCAAGTATTAACTCCTGTGTGTATCATGTGACTAAAACAGACAGAAAAGAAAACATGGAATGCCTAAAAACACTGTTTTTGTCAGTACAGTGCCATAGATATTGATGTAAGAACTGAAGGGATTTTAGTTATTATCAAGAAAACATGGAAATTGGATAGATATCAGCTCTGAAATTAAACTAATATGAGCTATTTTTGTTGATATCACTATATTTGTCCAAACAAATGTAAATGTTTATTGTACCAGGCATTAAAATGAACAAGAAACTAAAGAAAACAAGGGTGGTCTAATAGTTTTTTTCCATGACTGTTGCTAGTACCAGTTGTACCTAATAAAGTGGCCGGTGAGTGTATACGCTGCTGCTGTTTTCCAGAAAGCTTGCAGAGTTGCTCTTCTGCACACCCCAGTTTAAACCAATAGATATTTCATTCACATATTTCAGTCACTGTTGCCCCAGTGCCATAGATATTAATGTAAGAACTGTAGTGATTTTAGTTATTATCAAGAAAACATGGAAAATGGATAGATATCAGCTCTGAAATTAAACTACTATGAGCTATTTTTGTTGTTATCATTATATCTGTTCAAACAAATGTACCTTTAGTTGTACCAGGCATTAAAAGTAACAAGAATTTGAAGAAAACAAGGGGTGGTCTTATAATTTTTTCCATGACTGTATATGAAAAAGCCTTACTTGTATTTTTCAGTTAGAGGCAAAAGCTTTGTTTAGCAATTCACGATGTTGTGTTTATTTTTGCCTTCTACAGACATACTATCCTTTAACATTGTCTTTTGGAGATGTAGCCGTGAAAGACACGCCATACATACAGGACTTAACTGAGTCAGTGTTGAAAAACCTCTGAAACATTGTCTTGGCACCTTCACTTGGAAAGGTATCTGCAGTTTTGTACAAGTTTGGATGAGGAATATGTGAGTAAAGTAAGAGAGTAAAGGCTTGAATTCTCCCAAAATCTCCAAAACAAAACAAAATATTTGAGGAAAGGCCGACTTTACAGGCCCGTTTCAGCCCCGTACACCGGTGCAGCAGCGAGGGGGGGTTTAAGAGCCTTGCTGTTCCCAGACAAGGCCAAGAGTGAAGAGGCACCTTGAAAGGTTATGCTCCGTCTGCAGCAAACTCCTGGAACATGACTTCATTTTAAAGACAACCCAATCCTTTCAATCGCCCCAAATCCTGGCTGCGGTGTTAACACCTCACAAAGAGAACGGTTAAGTCCTTATAATGGGGATGCCACATGCCGATATCATCTTTCAGGAGCTCTGTTTGACCACCACGTTCACTGGTGCACATCCCTGCCTTTTTTTAATCACATGTTTTCAATTACTCTGGGAGTGCACAGCAGCAAGTTGCGCTGTAATTCAATAAAGGCACAAAAGAGGCAGGTCGAGCGGGTGGGACGGCCTGGCATTGTGTTTGGACACATGAGTGACAGGGGTGAGTTTGGGACCTCAGAGCGCACACTGGTTACTTTGTACCTGTCAATCAAACCCCCGACATGAACAGCCGGCTGAGATGCTGCAGGGATGCCTTAAGAGCCCAGTGAGGTGAGAGGTCCTTGACCACAGGGCAGCTCCAATGCCAGCAGGTGACCCCCCCACCAAAAAAAAAACAAAAAAAAAAAAACAGGCCATAACAATAAGAAGAGCAGAGCAGCTGGCGTCTGCGACACAACAGACAAGTGTGAAGGGAAGAAATTCGCACAATAGGTTCCTTTAAGATCTTCATCGGTGCTACATAGACTGTTCTGAGCAGTAAAATAAAATGTCAAATAAAAGACAATGAGCACATGATGATATTATTAGTTAAAGGAGAGATTTTTTTTAAGAATCTGCAAAAATATCGGAACTAATATTTGTTTTTCGGCATTAAACGTTGTCATTTGAATGGTGTGATTTAAATTTACAGTGTTTTTAGGTCCCTTTAAGATCTTCATCGGCGCTACATAGACGGTTCTGAGCAGTAAAATAAAATGCAAAATAAAACAATGAGCACATGATGATGTTATTAGCTGAAGGAGAGATTTTTTTTTTAGAATGTGCAAAAATATTGGAGTTAATGTTTGTTTTCCACCATGAAACATTTTCATTTGAATGGTGTGATTTCAATTTACAATATTTTTTATGTGCTTGATATTATCCAAAGTGTAGTTTTTATTTGTATTGTTAAAATTCCACTTATTTTTCTGAAATACGTTTCGGGTTGTTCATGGTTGTTTAAGTGTTTCACATTTTTTAAAGGATTGTTTGTAGACGTAAACATTTTCATGATGTCGTTTTACTTTTTTCCACTTTAAAACGTTGAGAAAAGTTTGGAGTTGTCATTTATAGGTTATTATTCTATTATTTTACTGGTCTGGCCCACTTGAGATCACTAAGAAGAGAACTAGAATGAGTTAAACATCCATGGTTTTAAAAAAAGTATCTAGATTTTTTTTTTTTTTTTTTAGATTGATTTTATTACTCAAAATTAGGCTAAAATTGAAATGCATTTTGATTTTTTTTTTTTTTTTTAAATATGGTTTTATTACGAAGATATTTAACCTCCTGAGACCCAGGAAAGTACAAGATTTGGCTTTTTTTTATTAAATAATTGCACTTTTTCCTTTTTTCTTTTTTTTCAGTTATTTTTTATTGAATTTTTTACAGCAGTGGTGCAAAAAAATGTCTAAACAACAGGAATTGTTGTTTTTATACAGAAGAGAACATATACAAAACACACATACAACAAAGAAAAGAACAAAAACAAAACAAAAAAACCTCACAAAGCATATGAATTTAAAAAAAAAAAAAACTTATGGAATATCCTTTGCAGTCGACAGTTTTGTTTTTTGGGGGGGTTTTTGTGTAAAGCTGTGAAACTCTTATCTACAAACATGGACAGAAAACCCATAGCTGGGTCTTAGGGGGTTAACTTTATGAGATCCCAGAACAGTCCAAATTCTAAAACTAAAATGATATTTGTTTTTATTATATTGCTTAGGGTCTATAGAGACTGCCCCCATGTGGTTTGGAGAATATTACCTTTAGAACCTTTTGGAACGTGAGCTTAAACTGTGCGTTCATAAATGTGAACGTTGTGCATGAAAGGGTTAACTCCGCACAGAAACACAACATCTGATAATGTTTATGAAGTACATATTTTTAAGAAATTAAGAAATATCTCTCCAAATCCTGAGTTGGCATTTATAAAGAGGTTGAAGTTCTGTTTTGGAACCTAAAATATACCTAAATGTAATCTCTCTAATGTCCAGTTGTCTTTAACTCATGTCTGTCACGTTGGATGGAACCAGTTTAAAGACACATGTCCTAATAAAGTGGGACAAAGGCTAGGTATCCCATTAATGGGGGAATGGGGTTATCCTCTAGCAATATATATCCGACATCTATATCTGTCTCCAGTGTCCCCCTTCTGTCATTCTGAGGGAAACCACCACAGGCTAAGATGTTTTCTAGATCCAGACGTGGACGGTGGAAGCAGACGGGGTCTAAGGGGTGTAATTGTTGCTTTCGGGGAGTGTCGTTGCTCATGAATGCGTGTCCTGTTCTCATTACTAGCCTTGATTACCTTAATCCTCCGTCTGAAGTCAGGCCTCTCACAAGCGCAGAGGGATCTGAGAGGTCAAAGGTCAAACCATCCCCCTGCTCACTTCGAAAATCACTGTCTCCTCATTAAACTCCAGCCTTCTCTCCATCTCTGCCTCCTCGTCCCTCCTCCCTCTGGCCACCGTTCCCTTCCGTCTGTTGCTCTTTTGTTTTTCTCTCCTCAGCTCTTTCTTATGAGAAAACATACCCCCCACACACACCCCTACCCCCCTCACCCCTATCCCCTCTCTCTTTAATGGACTGGGTCCTCTTAGCACCGCTGCAGCATTGTGCTTTGTAAAGGCAGCGTTTGCAGGGTACTTCAATGGAAATGAAGTTGTGACTAGATGAAAATTATAGGTTTGGGTTCCTTAAAAGCCTGCTTCTATTTTTCTCCTGTTCCATTTGGAAGGAAATGGGGTATAAAGAGGGGAGGAAGAAGTGTTGGGAGGGGGTGGGGGTGGGGGGCATTGAATTTGTACTTCTTTTTATTTTCAATCAAACACACTCCGACTGAAAGTGTGTTGGTGGAAACGGTGCTCGAGAAATTATATTTGGGTTAATGATGCTCAGAGCATCAAAAGAGAAACATGCACTTAGGCACATCTTCCACTTTCCGGTTTGATGGGAATTACATTGAGCTACCAGCTGAATCAGAAATGTGTACAACCTCTACCTAATATTGACAGTGTTGTCTTATTGTCCTGACAGCAGAGTCACCATAATTGAAGGTTATAATTACTTTAAAATGGGATGTCCGTCCTGAAGAGGGGTCATTATGTTCTATTGTTTAGGAGTCCAATAGTGTGGGGTATTTGGTGGGTAAACGGGAAAATACCAGCAAGAATCACTCGTCGCTTTTCCGTTGACCCTCAAATTGTGCAAATATAACTTGCGCATAAAAATTTACCTAATGGAAAAACGACAATTTCGCCAAAAGTCTCATGTTTCGATTAAATGTTTTTGCGCTGGCAAGAGGTGGTTTTTCAGGAATAGCGCAAATGATATATCATGCAAAACTGCAATGGAAAGACCTTTTTTGCAACTAGAGTCAGGTGAATTAAAAAACGGATGTTGACGGACGTTACAACAAGCGAAGAAGAAGAAACATGTCGTGGTATGTGTGGACACACCAGGAAACCCAATCATTTTTTAATTTAGTACAAGATAGTGGGGTAATATATAATAATAATGAATATATCTGTAAATCAACACCATATTTACGTTTGTCGCCATGTTTATGGAATGACTTCTCATGTTATCTGGCGATAATAAATAAACAAATCATCGCATTTGTGATTTAATGGAAAAACCGATATTACGCACTTCTGTTTTTTCGACATTTAGTAAATATCAGTAACGTCTTTGCACAGATGTCCAATGGAAAAGCAACTATTGTGTGGATCTTCTTAATATTGTAGCCTTAGGACACCAACTGTTTTAATATTCATGCTTGGAACCGCTTCACACTTAAGCAACAGTCATTTCAGTGCACTTACTGACATATGTCAAAAATTAATTCTCAATTTGTGCTAATGGCATTAGCATTTCTTTGTTAAAAGCCTCAGTGTTTTGGTAGGTACTGGATCGGTAATCGAGAACAGGAGCGTTGTACACACTTGGATTTCCTGGGACTCACTAATTAAATTTTCTCTGGGCAAACCTGGTTTGTATTGTCATGAGCAGATGTGTCATGGGAAGCATTTGAGAGGAGTTTATTGGCAAAATCTAATTCATTACAGACAACTCATGACTTTTCATAATGAGTGATCCTACAAAATTCTGTGCCATTTACACTCCGGCTTAATATCTGTGTCAGTGGTTTTATTTGGCTGTATTTGCCATAAAAAGAGGAATTTTACCAGTGTTCTGCTTCATACATCATCATATAGTTTTATACCTTTCAATTCTATATTGTCTGAAGATGTTTTGTCGAAATTTTGTCAGAATAGACTTTCTTCAGGCAGTACACAGTCTTTCATTGCCTCCCCCTGGGGCGATAGATGAGGACAAAGAGCACAGACAGAAAAGTCGAATTCATCACATCAGTGGTAAATGTGTTGCTCAAAGACATTTTAACTTTCAAAGTCCTAGTCAGAGAGAAAATGAGTCTTGTAGTCTGTCTAATCTTAAAGGTCAGCCTTCATCATCAGACCAGATTGTCTCAGGGATCCAGTGGGATTTCTCAGTTAATGACGGTGTTCACTGTAAAATTTGTCATTTCACACCTCTTGAAAATCTTGGAATGGTTAAAAGTGCCAGTGTTCATCCAAACCAAGCCAAAGATGGAGTTAGATTTACTTTACCACTTTAATCTTGAGATGGTTCTAACATCGGAACTCCCACTGTTTTTCCCTGCCAACGTGAAGAACGGTGAGCCCGGCTTGAAGCTCTTACATCTAGTCCGTTTGGTCGTTTATCCAGTCATACGTGAAGTGGTAGCCATCACTTCGAGTGTCATCTGGAGCCTGACACATCCGAAGACGAGTCGACATCTCACTTTGAAATTGCTCACTGGTTCAGCAAAAAAACAGGGAGGCTGTGAAGCGGTGCTCACTACCCATAAGGCCTCAGAGGTCACTGCGTTAGCCTGACTAATGGGCCAAGGGTCACATAGTAAAGAGATTTACTGACTGGTCAAGTCACCCACTTAGCCTCACAAGCAATTTCATCAAACTCCCGCCGAGCGCTGAAGACAGAAATGTGCGTAAAAATAATATTTCCTTTTCCAGGGTTGTGCGCCATTCATCACAGCTGACTTTAGCTGGTTAAATCTGGCCGTCTGTCTGAGTATTGAGGTATTTGAGTGATGTCAGTCACTTACCTCACAATGACCTCAGCTTTCACTTAGAGTTTTTCATTTGGGAGAGCGCCATAATGTAATGAGACCGAGGGCTGAACGCGGGTGATTGGCCGTAACTCACTCTGGAGACGCTCTTATTCAAACAGGTTGACGTTTTCCCTTCTGTGATGCAACACAGAAACTGAAGTGTACCAGATCATGAAGCCACTATGAACCATTTTTATTGTTTTCATTTCAAATTTTGTTCTTTGTTCTTCAAATAGACTCGAAGATTTCAACCATGTTCAAGAGGTTATAGCTCATTTTAGACTCTTTCTACAGCTCTAGCAGTGATGTTGGTCTTGACAGTTTACACAAAACCATAACCTCAGTTTACTACCTCGTCAGTCTTTGACAAGGACAAGTAAAAGGACTGGGCAAGCACTAAAGATATTAGGAAGGATAGCCCTGCATTTAGAAGATTTGAGCACCTACAACATGTTCGGGTTAAACCGTCAAGTAAATTAAATCAGACATTAAACTAATTCCAGGTATGAATGCCGTTATATGGTGAATGTGGATACCATATTGACCCAGTGTTTAGGTTCATGAGTACCATCAATGTGGAGGCCAGGATTGATTTTAAGGTTGGTTTGATGGTAGTTGTCAATGTTTTTTGTGTTTCAGGCTTTATTTTAAAGGTGAAAGGGATCAGTCAAGAGTCTTCCATGTCTACGTCACCATATTTTTGTTGTATTTTCAACCATAGCATTGGAAATGTTTGATAGAAATGACAGGAATTTGAGAGACACCTTGTAAACAACTTTTCCAGATAATTTCTGTTGTAGAGGATGCTTGGGATGAGAACCACTAAGAAAAAACATTTAGTCAAAGAAAAGAAGTAATAAAAAAAATAAGTATTGCCATTCTTTCCAGTTTGATGGTTAAATGTCAGCATTTCTTCTACATGGTTGAGTTTGATACGGAGGCTTATGAACGTATAAAGTTATTAGATGTTATTATCTTTGCTAAGTTGCTGTTTGTTGATCCATGGTTCATACTACATAGGATCACTAACATATTTTTAAATTAGTTTTTATGTATATTTAACCCTATAAAGCCTGAACCATTAAATCATTGACAGAAAATTCCAATTCTTTGAAACTGGAGCCTTCATTGGTCCTTCTGAAACCCCCCCCCCCCCCCAAAAAAAAAAACAAACATTTTTTTTCAAACAATTTCCATGTATGAGTTTCCATTTTGTATCATATTTGATACATTGGGTCTCAATACTCTATTATTTTTGAACAAACAAAAACATAATATAACAAAGATGTCTAACAAATTAGTAATTCCTTTTCAAAATTGTCAAAGTTCTTCCTCCTTCCTCATTAATGACAGTCTTGTAGTGTCACTGGAAAGGCCTCTGGTGAATGAATTCCTCCCCCCTGGTGGATTATCTGTGTATTGCATGTATCTAATTCTATACATCAGGCTTTTCAAGAAAAAAAATATCACACTGATCCTGTAGAGGGCTTCAAAACTCATGTATCAAATATGATACGTTTGGCGTTATAGGGTTAAATGGAATGTTTTCACTAACTGGTGGAAGGATGAGCGCATGTGATGTTTTTTTCTTTCCCCTTAAACAACACAGAACTGTTCAGTCTTTCTACAGTCTCGGTCCAACACCGTAGAACTGTGTAAACCCCCACCTCTGCACACAGTATCAGTAGTACATGCACCCATGCTTCCTCACTCTGCACCCAGTGTAGCTGGAGGCTGGCGGTGCCAACAGGCTGATGTAGCCACAAGTGATGAAGGCTGGTGGAATTAGCCGCTGACAGGAACTCTGTGTGGACTCCGGCGTTGGCAGCAGATCCCACAGCGGAGCCTCTGAGTGGAGTCACATCATCGAGCCCTGCCCTCGGTACAGGACGGAGGGGGGGGGTGAAATATGAACTCCTTTTAATATCCCGCCTAATAACTGTGTTGACAAGCGGCATGAGTTACCTTCTGCAGGAATGTCGTGGCATTTGGATAATTAGCTGTAAATACTATTTTATTATACCCCGCCATCACAATGTAGCGAAGACGTTTTATAGTAGCAAAGGTTACGTAGCAGTTTTACTAGCACTGTCGAGACCTCTGATAGGTGGTGGTGGCGGTGGCGGTGGCGGTGGCGGTGGCGGCAGCGGTGGCATTAGCCTGGGACCACGCCAGCAGAGAAAGCTACAGAACTAGTCTATGTGCACCAGGACCAATTAATTTCTATTTAAATCCATCTTGTCAGAGCTTGCATCCACTTGGCACAGACCCCGGCTCTGTAAAACCAGGTTTTTTTGCGAGTGGGATGTCTGCTTTTACTTGGCAAAACCTGGCGAAATGATGAATCTTCCCCAGAGAAAAAAAAAAAAAAAAAAGATCAAACTTGGTTGAAAGTGCTACCAAAGTGGCGGTGCCTTATGTGCTGTAATGTTTGTGTAAACCTGTCAGCTTCAATCTGTTTTTGCCAAGTTGAAAAAACAGTAAATGTAATGTAACTAAAGCCAAACATGTGCACTTTATTTTCAGGTTGGTGATAATGAGAAAGATCTTTGAAGAGCTGAAAAAAATGTTTCCACAATATCACTAATTAAATGTCACTGAACCTGTTTACATACACACTAATAAAATGATTATTATCTGATTTCTGGAGTTGTCGGATTATTCCAGTGATCATGTAAACAGAATAATCTGATTACGAGAAACTGGATTAACACACCTCTATACTCTGATGTCTTTATGCATGTATATACAGTATTAATCTGATTTATTTCATTCTTTTTCATCTGAACATATGTAAAAACAATTAAATCATAGAAAATGGAAGTGACATGAGTGGAAGACAATAGTAGGAAGTTTGAGTCTACCATCACTTTGTACGTACATACTATTAACTCTTTAAAACCTGACGTGTCATTGCTGACACACCCTGTACAGATACAGTTTGGATGGCTGGAACTCTTTCACTGTTTGTGTAATTGGAAAAATTTCAACAGTTTCTGAAACGTGAGACATTGCACTTTAAAGATTTTATTTAGTCATTACCATAATTTTACTCATGCCTGTACTAGAACCTGGAGAATTAGCAATTTTAGAAGAATTATAACATGCAGAACATTGTAAATGATTGCTAGATTTTAAAGATCTGGGGGAAAAAAGTGCTCGGGAAAAACGGATTCACTCACAGCATGTTTTCTAACCTTTTAGTTAGTCCATGTAAGAAAAACGTCCAGGTGGACCATTTTAGGCTAGGGGTTTAAAGGGATAACCCTTTATAGTTCACTCATACTCACAAATACTCTGAAATTCAAAATGTCAACCTTAGGGTGTTTTTGGAGGACATAACAAGACTTTATTACTTTTATGAAATTTTTCAAAATTGGTTATTATGTAGAAAATCAATCAATCACATCAATGAAGTTGCCATATTTGGTTCCTTGTTCATAAGTGGCAAAATTAAATAAATCCAAGTATATATCAGAAAATACAAGAAAAACACATTTAAGGTGAAAGGAACATGTATTTTAGAACATTACAGGGTGTCCCATAAGTCTCCATACATAGGAAAAATAAACATTTCTTGACTTAAACCATTTTTATTTATAGAATATGCTCTATATGACTGCCATTTTGTCAGGAACACATTTCAATGCGTGTCTGCTGAAGAACTATAAAGAACAAATATAAAGAAATACATGTTAGAACCATATATGTATGGAATGTATTATGTCTCCTGTGTATGGAGACTTATGGGACACCCTGTAGACCAACATCAGTGCTGATCCAGACCCCTGTCCACATCCACATGATCCCTTTGAACATCATTCCTTACATTAGTACTGTTACTTCATGGTACCTAACAAAGCAGGTCCACTCACTGTTCATGCAGAGGTGGACCTTACAGACCCTGTAGACCACATTGGACTCACTGGAACTATTGTCTTATAATGCATGTGGAAATTGCCAAAAATGGTCACTTGCCCGATAAAGAGTTTTTTTAAAAATCCAATAATTACCTGAATCGTCTAAATCAGAGTTTTTTGATTTTATTATTTCTGAAATGCATGTAAACAGATCAGATCTGACTATTAAAATGATGTGATTAGTCCCAGTTATCTGATTTTCTCTGCTCATGTACACAGGCTCAGTGTGTATTATCAGAGTATTTTAGCATATCAGCCTTGTCAAACATCCTCTCATACTTAAGTAATTACACTGAAGTGATAACGACGGCATTATTAGTTGTTTGAGTCTCCAATTAAACTGTTTCGGTGGCTGTCATTCCTGCTGGCTGGAGTCCCTGTTGGCTCAGGATCTGGCTGGCAGAGTAAATAGGAGTACAAAGCTGACAGCTGTCTGATAAATTATGCACAGCCCAGTGTTTCAGAAGTGGATACACACTCGCAGACACACACCGTATCCCAGCTTGCCCCGGCCCCAGCGGTACACATGAGAAGAACTGGAGACTCATTAAACTCCTCCACACATTTAGTGGGTGCTTGTGCCTCCCTGGACGTCTGGCTGTCTCTGGTGTCCGTCTTCTTCGCACCTACTCTGAACATCCCCGGTGTTAGCGCTCGCTGCCGTTTGCTCATCTGGCGTCTCTATTACGGCAGCTCCTCTCATATCCACTGCAGATTAGAGTCCCGATACGAGGCCTCAAACCAGAGCCAAATGGAGAGGAACTAACGGGATGCCAAAACCAACAGTCTGATCCCGGACTGTGGCGGATCGACTTCTCTCTCCTCGAGCCAAACCTGTTGATTGTCTCATGAAAGTAACATCTAAGCCTCTGAAGGAAGAAATGATCAGAGGAGAAACTCCACAGCAGGAGGAACTCATTTTACCGTAGTTCAGGTTCCACATTCAGGCCAATTGGATCTGAAGTGGGCCAGACCAATAAAATAATAACATAATGACCTATAATGTAATGTAATATTTATAATACAATGCAGTATTTATTCACTATTTATCAAAATATAATTGCACTATTTTTATATAGACTTGGTTCATAGGTATACACACTGTTTTGCTGTGTAGATATGGTTTTTTTCAGTGTTTACTGTGTTTACATTAACTGATTATTCCACCAATGATCACAAAACAGTCAAATTAGCATAAAAAATAGCTCATGTTCATGTGTCAGTTAGACGAGTTTGTCAAATGAAAACCAAATCTATAGGAAAATATTGTTTTTCTGATCAATATCGTCAAACTTCCTCATTCTTCTTCCTCATTCTTCTCTTCCTCATACTTCTTCTTCCTTTCCCCTTCCTCATTCTTCTTCCTCTTCATTTTCTCTTCCTCATTCTTCTTCTCTTCCTCTTCGTCATTCTTCTTCATCTTCTCTTCATCTTGCTCATTCTTCTTCCTCTTCATCTTCTCTTCCTCATTCTTCTCTTCCTCCTTCTCTTCCTCTTGCTCATTCTTCTTCCTCTTCATCTTCTCTTCCTCATTTTTCATCTTCTCTTCCTCATTCTTCTCTTCCTCATTCTTCATCTTCTCTTCCTCATTCCTCTCTTCTTCATTCTTCTTCATCTTCTCTTCCTCTTCATCTTGTTCATTCTTCTTCCTCTTCATTTTCTCCTCCTCATTCTTCTCTTCCTCATTCTTCCTCTTCATCTTCTCTTCCTCATTCTTCATCTTCTCTTCTTTATCTTCTCGTCCTCATTCTTCTCTTCTTCCTCATTCTTCTTCATCCTCTCTTCCTCTTGCTCATCTTCCTCTTGATCTTTTCTTCCTCATTCTTCATCTTCTTTTCCTCATTCTTCTTCCATTTCATCTTCTCTTCCTCTTCCTCATTCTTCATCTTCTCTTCCACATTGTTCTTCATATGTTTCTCTTTTTCAATTCTTCTTCTCTCTTCTTCTCTTCCACATTCTTCTCCATCTCCTTCCTCTTGTTCTTCTTCTACTCCTTGTTCTTATTCCCTCTCTCTTTCTTGTTCTCTTCATCTTCTTCTTCTTCATCATCACCTTCCTCTGCTTCTCCTTTTCCTCCTCTTCCTCCTCCTTTCTTCATCTTCACCACCTCCATGTTTTTCTTCTTCTCTCTCCTTTGCACATGTCAAAAACATCCCATCCTTCTTACATTTTGAGTATTCAAACATGCATCTGATCAGATCATGGCCCGAGCAAGAAAAAACTGCCATGACATCATCTTCAATGTTGGAGAATCTAAATGGAGGGTTTTTTTCAGTCCCATCTCCCATAAAGACAGTGTGGTAATACTGACTAGTGTTCTGTTGTACTTTAACATCACCGTCACTTATCACCTCTGCTCACTTAGAACTTCGATGATAAGATCTGATACTGAAAAAGAACTGTTAATTCACCATCCATCCTCCACTTTCCCCGTAGGACACGTCTTGATGAGCTTGTCCATCCAGCTTAGGGATGCACCGATACCAGTATCAGGTATCGGTCTGATACTGAGCGTGTGTACTTCTACTCGTACTCGATCCAGAGCCGGGGGGGGGGGTTTGTCTGTCTGTCTGTCTGTTTGTTTGTTTGTCTTTTAGCAAGATAACTCAAAAACTTCTGGACGGATTTACATGACATTTTCAGGAAATGCTGATACTTACTGGCACAAGGAACAAATGATAAAATTTTGGTGGTGATAGAGGGTGCTGATTTGCCTTGGGGGAAGTCTGTGCTGTCTGAGTCCTTTTCTAGTTATTGACTTGTTTCTTCGTCTCAAAAAAATGTAGTCTTCTTCGTGATATTTGTCCAGTATGGTTAATGAAGAGCGGTGCCCTCTGGTGGACTGATTGAGAAATGCTCATTCCAATGCATTAAATGTTAGTAGCAGCACCTTGTTCCAGTCAGACTAATGACATCGACAATAAAGCACATTTTCAAAAGGAACTAAGAACTGTAATGGGATTATTAAGTACTCATATCGGTACTCGGTATCGGCAAGTACTGAAATGTAAGTACTTGTACTTGTACTCGGTCTGGAAAAAATTGGTATCTGTGCATCCCTAATTTAGTTATTTCTGGAAAATGGAAAATTGAAGCATCATCCTGTTTATTTGAGTCAATGTTCGTGGTTTCGTCCCACAAAAGAATGAACCGTCGATGACAGCGGAAAGTCCTTTTCTTTTCTTCTGACCTCGAGTCACATGAGATGAACTGACGTGAATACAGTCGTAGAACAATACCACTCAGTACATCCGACCGGCTACATTCTGCCGTCCTACTCACGGATTTACTACAGCCAATTTAGTTTTCCCCTCACTGTATTGGCCCTCATCTTCCAGCTCCCTCATCCTGCCGTCTGGACTGCGCATTAGAGTCCTGCCGGAGGACCTGGACATCATGCTTTTTCCTTGTGCTATCGCTCTCAGTCATCGGTGTCCTGTTTCTTCACATGTTGCCACGTCGTCACCTTCTGTAGATTTTTCCTCTGCACCATATTACCCTGATTTCTCCCTCTCTCGTCACTGGGTTCACACTGAAATTGAAACACTGAACACTTCCCACAATATAGAGATAAATGGCTTGGCGTTTTGCCACAGAGACCGGCTGAAATGTCAGGGTCAGGTTACCTTAATTCCCTGGATCGACGGCAGAATAAGGGTCATGTATATGCAATTACCTCTCAGCCACCTTTGGTATATCAGAGCCTGGCCTCCACACAGACTGCTCAGACTGGAAGTATATGTAGTATAGTTTGTGGTTGTGGATGTTGACACCGTCACGGGCAATATTATGATGTTTTTGCTCAAGAAAAGTGAAGGAATGGTATTAGACACTGAACTATTAATCGTTAAAGACCCAGTGCTACTTTTGTGGCAGTTCCCAAATGAATATTTCTCTATATTTAACCCTGTAATGCTGAATGTATCATATTTGATACATGAGTTTTGAAGCCCTGTACATGATCAGTGTGATATTTTTTTTTCTTGAAAAACCTAATGTATACAATTAGGCCTTTCCAATGACACTAAAAGATTGTCAGAAGGCAGAACTTTGCCAATTTTGAAAAGGCAGGTTTGTGTTATATTTTTTGTTTGTTCAAAAATAAGAATATTTGAGCACTGAGACCTGATGTATCAAATATGATGCAAAATTGAAACTCATCCATGGAGATTGACATTTAAAAACACAATAACTTCAGGTTGTTCAGAAGCACCAATAAAGACTCCAGTTTCATAGAACTGGAATTTTCTGTCAGTGATTTAATGGTTCAGGCTTTACAGGGTTAAAGATCATCAATAACCATCAGATAGAATGAGTAAATCTAATTAGCTCATTAGAATGAACATTATTTTTTAAATTTTTTAATGTATTTATGTATTTTTGTTGCTGATACACTTACTCTTTGCCCAGAACACTCGCTTTATTTTATTTTACCTGTTTATTTTTCCTTGCTTAGTATAGGTTTAATCTTTCTTATGTATTTTATCACCATGTATTATATATTATCCTCTGTATTGTCTGGATAGGCTTAATTGTCATTGCAAAATGCCTTTGTACAGTGCAACAAAATTTGGTTTTACATTCCGTAGGTGCTTAAATAAGATACACACATCAACTAAACATTCAAGAATAAAATATAAGTGTAAAACAATTGAGCAAAAAAGACAATGCAAGTGTAAAAAAAACAAAAACAAAAACCAAACAATAACAAAAACACTCAAGTAAAACAAACAGCCATAAAAAAAATGGGTTTTTTTGTTGTTGGGTTTTTTTTTTGTTTTTTGTTTTTTTTACATATCTGCCATAGTAAACAGCACACACCCACACACACACAAAGTAAGCGAATCCAGTGTCAAATATAGAGAATATACAGTAATGGCTGTAGTGTTAAGTCTTTTAGGTAGACTAGGTAGTGCAATGTCCTGAGTTATAGCGTGCAATTACATTAGAAAGTGATGTAAGTGATTATGTGTTCTGGTTCAGAGCAGCCACGGCTCTGGGATAGAAACTGTTCTTAATACATGTGTATTTTCATGCTGTCGACTGTAGTAGAACTAGAATATGTCTTTTTGATGCTGCTGTAACTCTTCGCATAAACCCACATACATTCTGTCACGTTCCCACCACTTTCCGATGTCAGTAAACGGTCCAAAGTCCTCACATCCCAGACGTATTCGTGTGAGATAAAGCAGCTCAGAGGGGAGGGACGATGACATGTTAGAAAGCTATAAACCACAAAGGGGACGGTGCACGCTGCAGCGATCGCCACCTGATCCCACTGTGGCTCCACTTAAAACCATGACTCCTAAACTGGGCCCAGTGGGACTCCGACACAACACCGAGCCTTCACTATGAATATGAATGACCCAACCAAGCGTAGATCAAATGCACCGGACCCACATGCTTTAAAAAACACCACATAGCTAATTGAGAGGCAATGTGCTAACCTCTGGTCTCTCTTGTTTCCATAAAAAATTATTATTAGAGATTATTATCGCTTGGGTTCGCTGCCGTCGAGGTAGGAACTGTGTCACCGTCTAGACCTGTAATGAATAAAAGCTGAAGAGCGTGTTGAGCCTGAACCTCAGGGACGGAGGAGAAAGGTTTTGTCACCAGAGAGGCCAAGGAATTTAATCTGCTACGACAATATTAACCCCTAAAGACCCAAACAGCCACCAGCAACCAAAACCATCTACTGATCTAAACTGTTTAATACCTGTTGAACCACTAATCCTATCAGTACATGTGAATAATTGGTGTAAAATACAGTTTGTCATCTTTTCATGGTCATCAGATATGACTCATTTGGACTTTCGGAGGCTCCGTAGTTACCGTGGAAACACAGTCATCTTCTACAACATGGATTCACCAGTAAAGCCCATGGAGTTGGATCAATGACAGTGGATGGAGAAGCTTGGTTTATGTTCAGTTAATGAGAGATTTTGTTGAAAAAGTCATGTTTTCGTCATTTTTCTCTGTTTCTAATATAATCTGATCTTTTATGAACATTTACACGATCAGTGAATTAAATATGGAAAAATACTAAATTTTCATTGCAAAAAAAGCCAAATTATTATTATTATTTTATCATTATAACCCTTATTTAACCAGGAAAAAAAGCTCATTGAGATTAAAAATATTTTTGTCAAGAGTGTCCTGACCAATTACACAAAGTTACACAAAATGGAAATCACAGCCATACATCCATATTAAAAATAAACATAAATACAATGAAAGCATACTTTTAGTACCTTCTTAAAGTAATGATGACGTTTTATATGTATAACAACAATGTGCCTTAAAAGCATCTCAAAGCCGAACCCATTTCAATCGATCAGAAAAACATCTACACTCACACTTGTCCTTTTCCCATTAATTTAAAATTACTTTGAATGTATTAAAAGTGACCAATTCCTCTAGTTTAATGTCCTTCTGTAGATTGTTCCAGGCAGTGGGAGCTGAAAATTTTAAAGCTTTCTTTCTCAGTTCTATACATACAAAGGTTAATATGACAATAAATGGTGATAAATAACTTAACCCATAAAGACCCAGTGGCAGTTCCCAAATGATTTTTTTCTGTCTATTTAACCTTTCTTAAGCAATTTATCTCCATGTATCATAATATTATCCTCTCTCTCTCTCTCTCTCTCTCTCTCTCTCCATATATATATATGTATATATATATATATATATATATATACACATTTTTTTTATTTTTTTTTAGCGGAGGGGTAGTGAAAATCAGGTATTTTCCTATATTTTACTAATCATATACTTTTATCATCATGATGAGATTACATTTAGGGTTATTATATCAAAAACAGAGAAAACATAAGAAAAAAGCATCTTTTTCTGTCAAATCTCTCATTAACTGAACATAAACCCACTGTGTCCATCCACTGTCATTGATCCAACTCCATGGGTTTTACCAGTACTAGTGAATCAATGTTGTAGAAGATGACTGTGTTTCCACTGTAACTACGGACCCTCTGAACGTCCAAATGGATCATAGCTGATGACCATGAAAAGATGACAAATTGTATTTTACACCGATTATTTCAACACATTGATGGGATTAGTTGTTTTAAACTTATTAATCATTTTAGATCAGTAGATGGTTTTGGTTGATATTTGGGTCTTTATGGGTTAAGAAAGGTTAAATAAAGAGAAAAATTCATTTGGGAACTGCCACAGTGGTAGAACTGGGTGTTTATGGGTTAAATCTGCGAACACAACAGCGGACAGTGCATAGACACTTCCCATGTTGTTTGCGGTCGATCAGGTCCTCACTTGACTTCTCAGCTCGTGCTAATTATTCCCCACATTTTTTTTTTCGTGCAGCAGCCGCAGTAACCTTTACTGCCGTTGTTCATATCTGAGCACTGTCTCCATTTTGACTCAGTGAATGGGATAATCTCAGTGTGAAAGAAAGATTAGCCGGGCAAGAGCGCTGGCTAAAACTCTCCACTGATCCCAGCCCCAGGCACAACAGTACAGCTAATGGGAGCGTAGAATTTGTTTTCATGCTACATTGGATGGAAGTTTGAGCCCCGAATCCAGACAAGGAAAACCCATAGTGATTATGAATGATTGTTAAGTTCGCACAAAATATCTATGCAGTTTGCCCGAGGCTGCTTTTTGTCGCCGTTACTTCTTATTGCCTCTAGTATCCTATTTTTATTCTTTTTTTTTTAGATTGTGTTAACATTTTGGCTGGTAAAGGTTGTGGGAAACAAGTGAGAATACATTTAACACTATAATACCTAACGTATCATAGTTGATATGTGAGTTTTGAAGCACTCTACATGATCAGTGTGATATTTTATTTCTTGCAAAACCTGATGTATACAATTAGATACATGTAATACACAGATAATCCACCAGAGGGGAGGAAATCGTTCAACAGAGGCCTTTCCAGTGACACTACAAGACTGTCATTAATGAGGAAAGACGCAGAACTTAGGCAATTTTGAAAAGGAATTACCAATTTGTTAGACATGTTTGTTATATTACGTTTTTTGTTTGCACAAAGATAATAATATTTGAGCAATAAGACCTAATGTATCAAATATGATACAAAATTAAAACTCATACATGGAAATTGATATTTAAAAAAAAAAATTGGGTTGTTCAGAAGGACCAATAAAGGCTCCAGTTTCAAAGAACTGGAATTATCTGTCAATGATTTAATGGTTCAGGCTTTACAGAGTTAAAGATCATCAATAACCATCAGATAGAATGAGTAAATCTAATTAGCTGATTATAATCATCTTTATTTTTTAATTTATTAATGTATTCATTTATTTTTGCACCTGATACATATATTCTTTGCAGAGTACTCCCTTTATTTTATTTACCTATTTGCTTAGTGTATAGTTTATTTCTTTTATTTCCTTTTAGTTTAGTTTAAATTGGTCTATTTGTGTAGTTCATTTCCTGTTTTTCATTATAGTTTAGTTTAAATTGTTTTATATCTACAGTTTATTTCCTTTATTTCCTTGTAATTTAGTTTAAGTTGTCTTGTTTGTACAGTTTATTTCTTTATTTCCTTTATTTACATTAGTCGTATGAAGGGAACTCGCAAAGTAAGAATTTCATTGCTCAGTACTGTTGTGTATATGACAGTAAACTTCTTGAATCTTGAAGAAATTGGATGTAAATTCGAGATCAAGAATGCAAAATAGAAGTCTCTTACAATATACGAATAATGTTCTTTTAAAAAAATCCATGCAAGTGTGTTCGATACAGTCAGTCGCCAATAGTAGTTTCATTCCATGCTCTATGTTTTGTTTTCTGTGGCATTTATTAAAATGTACGTAAAACTTCCTTGACATTTGGCTGGAAACCTTCCAGCCCTGTTAATAACGGGACCATCTCGGAGAAACGCCAGAGCTGTGGAAGTGCAGATAGATAGGGATCAGTGGACACATCTGGTGGGAGGAAATACCACTATCACCAGCAGTCAGGGTTCTCCCACAGGACTGTGAAATCTATCCAGGTATGTGGCTTAGGACTCAATTAAATCAATCCTTTTTGTATTTCGCTCCTGATGCGTTGGAAAACTGCCAGGATCAAATCTTAGAGGAGTTTAAAGTGCCTCATGTGAGCGCGTAAGTCAGTCAGGGTGTAGGAGAACTGACATTTGATATCCTCGGCCATGAAAATAAAAAAGTTCCCCTTCTCCAAACCCTGCAAGCCAACAGATTGTGAACGCATTTGTCACCCTTCTCACCCCCGATGGATATTTATCTGTGGTTGGCTGCGTGGCACCAGAGCCAGCATCAGGACCGACGCCAGGTCTGGATGCTGGTCTGCACACACAGGGCAGCCCTCGCCATGTGGGACCCGTAGAACACTGTCACTGCGCATAAGATGGTCCGCTGGGTGACGTTTGTCCGACTGAGCTGGAAAGGGCCAGCATAAATATTTATCTGGTTTACTTGTTGTGCCTGGCTTTGGCTTTGGCTTTTTGGAGAGAAATACACGAGGAAAGAATGCACAGTGTCTGCCTCCGCTGGATTAGTCTACCAGAGGTCGCAGAGTGCTAATTTAACTGGGACACGGAAAAGGACTTATTCTAAAACAAAGCCGCAGAGCTAAGTTTTGGATGTAGAAGTCACAAATATGTCATGCTTAATTCATTGTCAGAACAGACTTTATAATGGAAGTGGATGGAGCCAACATGACATCAGTGGGCCACTGTTTTGAAGCCTTCAATTTACTTTTGGCTTTGGATGTTTGACCATATTTGGACAAAAGGGTGGAGCTAAAGAGAAAGCATGAAGGGTAACGCACTAAAACAGTCTGGTTTCGACCAGCTCTATATTTAAAGTGTCATGGGATAACTTTTGTTGTAATTTGGCACTAAATAAATAAAATTTGATCGGTTGGTTGGTTGGTTGGTTGGTTGGTTGGTTGATTGATTGATTGATTGATAAAATACTGAAACCATCATCTGACCATACTGCCACGTAGGAAAAGCTAATACAACTGTAATTTATAGACTGTTGCAAAGTAATTTCAGCTGTTTCCTAAATGCAAACAATTTGATGTAATATATCTCATTTTAGTGAAATGTCTAAACCATTGACTATATTAATATAGAAACTAATACCAAGGTCGATTGAAAACTAACAGGCTAGCACAGACCAATATAGCCCAACCAAGTCTAACATCATTGTTTAAAATTGGTAATTTTACTCTAACTAGAGTCAGAAATGCTAATACAAAATATTCTTTGGTGCTTTTTAAAGGTTAATCAGAAGAGAATTGGCAACTTCCAGAATATCTGCCATTAAATTTAACTTTCCATTCATTATCTGCTGTGTTATTCACTTACTAGTACTAATTTTTGTAGTAAAACATTTTAATCGCCCTGATTTTGTTCAAGTCAGTGTTACTAAGACAACCACTGCTTCCTTTGGTGTCATTTCTGGTCCTTCCTCCTTTCCCTTCACTAAGATGGCCACCATTGAGGACAATAAGTGTCCAGCGTTCCACATTTAACTTTCTGACCATTTTGGCTTTACATTTAATCTTAATCAGATTAATCACAGGGTTGCTGTGGATTAATTTTGATTATTCATGATTAAATATCATTCATTTTAATCTACATTAATTGCATTTCATTTTGCATGAGCAAACAGACTCAAGAAAGAAGGGAATATATATGCATGTCTATTAAACACCTTCAATAGTTTCAACAAAACAACTGTAAACAACTGTTGCATCTTGTTTTTTTTTTTTGTCCTCATATTTCCATCCAGAGGGCCAACGTGCTGTTTAGTGTCTTCCATCTTTATGGGTTGGTTCTGCTGCTTTTCACTACTGGACCAACTGTCCATTTGTTCATGCGTGACGCTAACTCTACTTGGACAAACTGACCCAAATGCATTGCCAGAGAGTCATTCTGTGCTGCAGATGGGTTAATTAGGTTAAAATTTTTAATCAGATTAATCATGATGGATTAATCCGCGTTAATGCATTAATTTTGACAGCCCTAAAATATAGGTTTGTAATTTGTGATGCAGTGCCAGTACAATGCCACTAAATTAATTCACGTGAACAAGCCTGATTTTATTTTAAAGTAGGTATTAAATCTATGTCATTTCTTCATCCCAGTTGAGCTTTTATTGGAGCTGTAATGTACAAATGGACGACCAGCGCTTATAGTAACGGGTGCAAATAAAGTGAATGAGGCTCTGGTAATAATCTAGTTAATGCTCTTTGAATGCGGGTCAAGTGGAACCATGATTCTTTGCGGTCATCAGTGATATTACGCCTCTGTTTCAAGCCTTTGTCTTTGACCCTCGATTGTCAAAGATGAATCCTTTCTTCTACAGATGCGTGTGGGTCCGGACTGTAAATTAAAAGTCTGGAAATGTTAACAAATCAGTTTTCCGAGCGCCCATTAGTGAAACATATTAGTCTTGTCACAAAATGAAAAGGCTTCCTGTCACTTGTTCTTGGACAAAAGATGTAATGATGCTTGTTAATGGAGAAGACTTCATCAGCTGTCGTCTTTGGTAGAAGCCCCTTCATGAATAGGCAATGAGCAGCTGCTTAATAAACATGAAGGGGGTGTATATAGCCGAGCTCCGGCAGCGGCCTCAGTAAAGCTGGAGGACGTCGGAGAGAGAGGGAGTACGGGAGGCTGAGGAGGGGGGGGAGCAAGAGAGAGAGAGAGGGGGAGAGAGAGAGAGAGAGAGAGAGAGAGAGAGAGAGGGACGAGCTGGGGGTGGGGGGGAGTCAGTCTGACCGTGGAAGGAAAACAGAGTGGACAGAGAGTGGGAAGAAGAAGAACTAAAAGAAGTTATCTGCTGCTTCTGTGTTGCCTGAAGTGGTTGGAGGGGGGGTGGGGGGGTCTGGGTGGTGTGACCTCCTCCACCATGGGATGCAGCCTCTGTACCCTGCAGAAGCCTGAGGAGCAATATAAACTACTGTATGAAGTCTGTCAGGTACGGTGACCAACTTCTTTCCAGCTCTTCTGTTGTACGTGTTTTGGCTGCAGCTACACTTTTAGTTTCACGTTTTGCTGAAGCGTCTCTGAGTTCAGTCTAACTCTGGGGTCAGTGGCCGAGCGGGAGTGGGAGTGGAAGTGGAGTGGAGTCGCCGGCGGTCGACTCCTGCAGCTGAGCAGCCTGAACTCCGGTCGCCGGGGTCAGCCAGAGGTGGCGCGCTCAGCTTAAAGGAGGGGGTGACGAAGAGGTGACGGCTCCCTCAATACGTCTGCCGATCACTGCCCACCTCCTCATTGTCGACTGAATGCTGACTGGTTGTTTTCCGGCTTTAACCCCTGTTTGACTTTCACTAAAGTTTATATTTAACACAGCACTGCTTGTTTTGCACTTTTTTTTCCTGCTAAAGAAAATAGAGGAGGTATGTTAAAGATGCACCGTTAACACACAAGGGGGATGTTGAGCTGATTTCTGCAGGTTTAGTGTTAAAACTATGCAACTACAACTAGTGCTGATGGGATGAATTTGGCTTTTTAACACTTTTTTTTGTAGTTTTTCCTTAAAATATTTTTTAAAAAATAACTTTTTCATATGACATTTGCTTTAAATTTACTTCATGTGTTCAATAGGGACAACGCACATCTCTGTTAGCATTATACAGGATGTAAAGATGCCATGAATTGCTTATTTATATCTACAGTTGTGAAGCAGGTAACAAAACACAACATTACAAGTCACTGAGCAGTTCAAGTGGATTGACAGTAGACAGAAATCACTGAAATCCACTTTCATTGGAGATTTAAAAAGAAAAGTGATGAATTTTTCCTCTCAAATTGACTCAATATTGGAAAAAAATCTCACTAAAAGCTGAAAATTTAAAAAAAAATTTAGATTCCAATAACTTCTGTCATTAAAAATAATTTCTGGGACACATGCATTTGTTGGATTTATGTATAAAGTCTGTTAATATAGAGATTTAAAAAGAAAAGTGACGAATTTTTCCTCTCAAATTGACTCAATATTGGAAAAAAATCTTACTCAAAGCTGAAAATTCAAAAATTTTATGCATAAATTCTGTTAATAAGTGAAACTCTCATGTTATCTCTTTTTTTTTTTTTTTTTTTTTTTTTTTTTTTAGATGCAGGACTCTGTTGAAAATGATCAAAAGCACTTTTCATTTTTCCTTCCAGAATTTCAAAGCGTTTCCCTCCTCTATCTCATCCTCCAGCTTCATGTTTGTGTCCCGTTTGCCCTCAGATGAACTTGCTATGAACTCACTTTCTCCTGCAGAAAACCCCCTCTGTTTGCAAACACCGGCTGATTTCTATATTGTTATTATATTTCTTGCATGTGAGGAGATGAAAACTTCGCTGGCAGATTCTCAGATATTCCTTCTGTTCTTCTGGAAATGTGTGTTTTTTGTCGGCTCCGTGACCGACATGTGGTGCTTGAGAACAAAACCCACAACATGTTGCCGCTTTTTGTTCGTCGTTGGGTTTTGCTTCGGTGTCAGCTTTAATTGAGACAAGACTCCCCGAGTGCTGGTTTATTCATCTGTGAGTGTTTGGATTGAAGTGGCGGTCTGGTCTAATGACTGGAAACACGGGCCCCCTCTGACAGCACACACTGTACGACTCTGTCAGCCTGCGTTGCACGTCTTTGACGACTGGTTTCTGTAACACGCTTTTCTGTTTCTTTTTTCCGCTTTTCTTTTCTTCTATAATGGACCACAGCCAAGTGTTATCCTCCTATCACAGCAAATTACATCTCCATTTACTGCCCAGGGTGTCGGCTGGCTAGTGACTGGTTTAAATGAACATAATGATCAACCTCTCCGTGGATCTCACTCATTATTATTCCCTAAAAAAAACAGCCCCCTCCCATCAAGGGGAGATAACAGGGGGTGTCTGACATTGCGCCTGCAAATGGTTCAGCTTTGATCAGGCCTGTTGGGGGAAAAAAAATGACTAAAAGGTTTTGGTTTGTCTCAAAGAAATGATGGGTGTTGTGCAGTGGTATAATAACTGGATTATGAGTGCTAATATTGGGGTCAGAAAGCCCCCCCTCCTCCCCCTCTCTGTCTTTCCACCCCCAACTGACATTAATAACAGTAAAAACATGGAGCGTTGACGTGTCTTTGTTCCGCTTCCTCTTCGGTCAGGATGTCATCTTTCCTGTCAGCGCTTCAGTCACTGTTGTCAGTTCCTCCGTGGGTCTGAAGGGTTTAACGTCACAGGTCATTTGTTATATCATTGCCATCAGACGAGCCAATCATCTGCCTCCGCTGACAGCTCAGATAACACCTGGCTGATCTTTGGCCCAGCTTGGACAGATGATGGACAGTCTGATTCTGTCCTGACACTGGTGGAAAAGTCATGGAGCGGTTTGTCATTCTGGTCCCGTGTTTGGCCCTGGCTTTGAAAACACAGTTTTTTAGAGATGTGTGTTGCGGTGACACTACATAATTCGTGTATCATTCATTCTTTTCATATTCAATTGAGAATCCACAGTCAGAAAACGAAAAAATTACTCGTTATTCTCGTTGATTCATGTACAAATCAAAAATCAATAAACGACTTTTTCATTCTTTCGATTGTACGCACAAATTAAAAATTGGAAATAAGCAAATGGACTAAATATGGGGTTTTATGTTGACATTTTTGGTATGACCCCGAAAGTTACTGACTTCTTCGTGTGTTACATGAAGTGTCTTCTACTTAGATTGGCTACCATGGCTGCACTGTATTAGACAAAACAACAGTGTCTGGAAGATCCTGACGATTTTTTCAGTTGTCATGTCGTCCACCTTGAGAGTAACGTGTTTGCTGTCTCTGAATAACACAACATTCTCCATGACTGCAGAATGTATAGGGATGGGAATGGAGAACCGGTTCTTTTTGGGAACTGGTTCCCAGTAGCTCGATTCCTTGGAATCGTTTGCCTGCCTGCTTAACGATTCTGCTTATCGATTCCGCCTTCGTTGTGCATGCGTGATGACGTCACACGTACGCTGCATTGTTTTGGTCAGAACGTAGCCAACATGGCGTTGAGGCAGAAACGGTCTAAAAAGACGTCACCAGGTCCACTTACTTGGAATACTGTCAAAGCTTCCATGTCTTCAAAAGGGTGGAATTCCTCCAATATCTTCAAACATTTGTCCACAGCTTGTGAATCATTTACACGTATTGATACTCTACTTAGCAGCGCTTGTGAATGTAGCGGCAGAGTGAACGCCGGGCTGGTTCCAGTGTGGGCAACAAACGTCGTAACTCCTCAAATACAAGTTTCCGAAGCTAGGAAGGGAAAGGAAATGAGGTGCACAACAACGGGGGACAAGCCAAGTTGAACCGGTTCCACATAGTAGAAATGTGGCAATAGAGGAATTAGTAAAGCGTCTTTAGTTTCACTTTCACTGTACCCCACCCCCCACCCCCAACTGGCCCGGCGTCATCTGTTACTATTATTTGTACATATTGTATATGTTATATTTTCTGTGCAGAGATGGAAATGTAAAAGACAGTTAATGCAAACACACCCATTTGTACTCTTGTATTCCCTCACCCAATGAGAATCAATAAGAGAATCGATAAGGAATCGGATCGATAAGCAATATCAATAATGGAATCGGAATTGTTAAATTCTTAACGATTCCCATCCCTAAGAATGCATTAGGCAGAAAACTAGCAAAACTACGATTGTCCAGCTCAACATACGAAGAAGTCAGTAACTTCCGGGTCACACCAAGTCAGATATCAAAAATGTCAACATGAAACCCGACATTTGGTCCGTTTACTTATTTACAATTTTTAATTTGTGTGTACAATTGAAAGAATATAAGACAACTCATTTTTTGATTTTTGATTTGTACATGAATAATGAAATAATGTGTCATTTTTTTGCTTTCAGATTGTGGATTCTCAATTGAATATGAAAAGACCGAATGATACATGGATTCTACATTAGCTGCCTTTGTCGAATATGAGGTTGTAAAAGTAGCGATTTAAGCTAAGATGTTGTCAAAGATAATGAGTTTCAACCCAAAAATGGACTGAATTGGTACCATTTCATTTTCCCAGAATGAATGCTTTATATGTATCTTGAAGTATTTCAATAGATAATGAAATGATGAATTAGGAAAAAGTTTGTATCTTAAGTTGCGGTGTTTTTTGTCTTTTGTTCAAAATTGTGTTTAATGTTGAGTACAAACCCTTTCTATATAAGCTAGAGCTGGTTAATGTCCAAAAATTGATGTTGGTTGTTTATGTTATGGACAAAGTTACGGTTTTAATCAAATGACAAAACATACAGGGCTCGTGACTGTGACTGAATTACGGTCGCATGCACCTGAGAATTTCGGTAGTGCGACTGTTTTTGAGATTACGATCGCACGGTGCGCCAATAAAAAAATGAGCGAAAATTAATATGTGCGCCTAGAATAATGGCTGCAGAAGTAACTCGTCAGCTGAAAGTAAACAAGCTCCACGCCCCACTGACTGAAGCGGAAAATCTAGTCCCCGCCCCCTCGCGTGCGCAGGCGGCATAAACAAAGGGATCAAATAACTCCACCGACGTTTGAAACAATCTCCCGCCAAACCCGGTTAGTAGCACTGGCGTTGTTCCAAGTATTTTCCCATGACGTAATGTATCCTGCAAATCAGATGATCATGTTGCACGAATCAACTTGCTACACGATCAGCTGACCGTAACCAGCGAATCGAGGGGCTAATGAATAAACAACAAGCGGTATCCAGACGTGTACATGATTCGTCAAAAGTTTCTGCGAGCCTGTGGGCGTTGTTTGTGTAAACAGGGAAGATGAAGCGCTCTATTTCAGATTATTTTTTGATGGCTTCTGTTTCAAAAGATTCGTCTTTCTTCTCCAAGAACCAACTAAAGTATATACCACACATTGACAATTGTTTTGCACCTGTGTCAATGTAAGCTTTTTCTTTCATACTCTATTCAAATACTTTATTCTAGGTTGTTAACATTGCTTAAATACATATAGGAATATTACTTGGTATGGCCAAGAGTTTTGCTTGTTCTCCAAATTTTTTATATAATAGTGGTGCGCCTAGATTTTAGCCTGTGCTCCTAACTTTTTAGGGTTAGGAGCACAGTGCTCCTAGGTCAAAAAGTTAATTTTGAGCCCTGACATAAAGAAAAATACTCCTTCTTTGCCAAAACTACATGCCATATGTGACGCTTTATGACTAACTACACTTATGACTAGAGAACTGTAGTCATAAATAATCTGTGTAGGTTCTCATTTGCCCAGGTCATTTTTCTTCTTGATAGTTCTTTTCGGTTCTTGTTAACTCTTTTCAAAAGACCTAAACCAGTCCAGTTGAACTGAGAAGAACTACCAAGAAAAAGTTGTCAATAATATATTACAAGAAACAAACAGATTGCATTGTGACTTTTTGTTGAGAGAGAAAGAAAGAATCTCAGAGGATTGATCACGATTATATGATTTTAGGCATTTTTCACAAATTCCAGTGTGCAAAACCATGACTAATCAAACTGATTTAATATATTGTCCATCCTTAATATAAGTTTTGACAATATCTGTTTAGATTCAGGTGAACTTTATCTTTGGGGAAATTCATGTGCACTTTAGCTGAAGAAAAAATGAACAGAAGTAATAAGTGGATTATTTACAGAATCATCAGGGTATTTTCAGTGGGATCTCCAGTATTTGAACCATTAAGTCACTTGACTGAACTGTTTACTGAAGATCTCTCCAGATATAAGAGCAAAAACATGGCAACATAGAAATTCTTCCTGTCTTACCCCGCAAAAAGATATCACAGCTCTATTTATTCTACTGTTTATTATGGTGATGCCTATTGTTGCCTATAGTGCCACCTTCTGACAACACTGTGCAGCCCATTGTAGATTTGACCCGACTCTGTTTCCGATGACTTTTCAGACCAGACACATCCAGTCAGTCTGACACTCTGATGGTTTAATCATTACACGTGTCGACTCGGATGCACATCCATAGTCTACAGCTGGTTAATGATGGCCAAGTTCAGTTTTCTGGGTTCAGGATGTGTCTGTCGTGTCCTGCCTGGTCTCATTGTGAATGTAAACAGCAGAGCCAGGGGTAATAGCTTACCTGTTACAGCAACACTCTCACCTGTTAAACCCAGTGTAATAAGGGTCATGATTTGCATGTTGGATTTGGTTTTACAGACATGAGAGCTGACCAAGGACATTTCCAAACCTGGAGTTCACACCAACCAACTGCTTTTAATGCTAGAAGAAAACAAATGCGTTGCAGAAAGTCTCCAAAAAAATGTCAAAATTTCCAAACTCGGCCAACCAAAGGGTCCTATCCAGCCTGTGGGAGGAATTTCTGATTTGATCTCAAGTGGGTCGGACCAGTAAAATACTAAAACCTATAAATAATGACAGCTCCAAATTTTTCTTTGTTTTAGTGTGAAAAAACCAAAGTAAAATTACGTGAAAATGTTTACATTTACAAACTATCCTTTAAAGGAGTGATATTTTGCTTTTTTTTTAATGGAATTATACATTTTAAAACATTTCCCTGTGGTCTACATAAACTGTAAATGCTCTGCTTGGGTCTGAATTCTTCATTGATTCAACTCCACAGGTCCATCTTCAACCCTATTTCTGAGTAATGACACCAGAAAGGTCATTTTGAGCGCTGGCCCTTTAAATGCACATGACCCCACCTCCTCCAGGTTGTTGGTTGTGCTGCTCTGTCCCGTTCAACCAACAACTGAATATCTTAAGTAATCATCTCAAAGTTTGGACATATTTTCAGTTTTTACTACAACCACTGAGGCTGACAAACAATTATATCGTACTCGGAGAAATGTTCGTCGGAAGTCTTGACCTTATATGTGCAAATGTCGTGACGTAACTAGTTATAAAATGTAACAAATTCAGAAGAAATTTAAATGGGTAGTAGAAATCCACTTGATTTTTGCCAAAATGAATATAAAGATAGTTTTGCAGCACCTGGAGGGTCCAAATTCAAACTTTATGAACTATTAGGGTCCAAATACACAAATAAATGAACCAAAGACTAATAAAAGAGAGTTTAGCAAAATATGACCCCTTTAACAAAAAATGTGAATAACCTGAACAAATATGAACAACCTGAAATATCTTAAGAGAAAGTGTAATTTTAACAGTATTTTGCCTGTTCAATGTTGTGCGTATTTGTAGATCCACTGTGATCTGTACATTGAAATGCACATGTGCACAATATTAAACTGAGACATAACATTGTTAAAATCGCACATATTTTGCAAAATACATTTCAGTTTCTTCATTGTTGTTCATGTTATTCACATTTTTTAAAGGATAGTTTGTAGATGTAACATTTCCACAATGTAATTTAACTTTTTTTCATTCTAAAACTAGAGAAAAGTTTGGAGTTGACATTATTTATGAATTATGGTGTTATTATTTTACTTCAGATCATAGTTTTGACCCCCCCTGGCCTATAGTAAGTAATCCTGTTCATCATTCACACCACTACCAGAGGTCAGATCACATTTAAAGACTGTGATTTGGACTAAAAAACTCATCTGTGGACTCTGACTCTTTAAGAGAATTATGGTTCTTTTGCATGTTTATTCCAGCCACAGGATCCATCTCTTTGTTATCTTCGTATGTGTTCGTCTCCAGGTAGAGGGGTGGTCTACAGAGACTTCTTTCCCCTTAATCCTAACACAGGCCGATCCTCTTGATTAGCGATCTTGGCTTCATGCCCACTCCACTCTCTACCTGTCGACTCTCTGAGGACTTAATAATCCATGAACACTTGAAATTTTTCCAGTTCATTAAACACGTTAGCCCTAATTCCCATGTTAGAGGCATGAAAAATATGTGTTTGCGCTGTTATAAAAGTCAACAGACTGTGTCTCATTTTCTACCTGGAGGCTTTTCATCAGTCTTGGCAGAATTAGAAACGCTCACTTGAACTTGGGAACGTCAGCAGCTGGTGGTTTTGGAATTGAATTTTGTTTCTTTTTTTTTTTTTTTTTTTTTTTTAGACTATATTAATATCAAACGCTGCACTGAGATGTTAAATTCAGCTGACACAGACGTCTAGATAAGTGATTTCCCTTTCAGTCGTAATCATTAAAAGGCCGAGCGGCGGTGCTGTGCTTTAAACTTGACCCCTCTGACAGCCATGAACCCCTCGGCCCTGTCTTCAAAGCTGAAGGTAAGCACCATGTGGAGATGTAAGCTCTACTGCTTTTGTCAGGGACTTTAAGGTAGAGGTCTTAGAAACTCTGTTTGACAGTCCTAGGGCTCTTAATCTCTCCAGAAGCGCTCTGTAATGGCTGTGGCGCCGTGCTGCGACTCTTACAAGACCCAAAGCTTAATTAGAGCCTCAGCACAAGTTGGCTATTGAGTCCCATCCACCAACTCCTTTTTCTGTCTGTGTCTGTCTTTTTCTGCACCCCCCCCCCCCCCTTCTGGTCCCTGTAGAAGCAGAATCTTAACCCATAAAGACCCAGTGTTATTTTTGTGGCATTTCCCAAATGATTTTTCCTCTGTTTAATCTTTCTGTAAGTGATTTATCACCATCTATATCATAATACTGGAAAGTCTCAGAGCGTGTGTGCGTGTGCATGTGTGTGTGTGTGTGTATCTGTACAGTTCTGAGAAATTGAGACATTTTTAACCCTGTAAAGCTTGAACCATTAAATAATTGACAGAAAATTCCAGTTCTTTGAAACTGGAGCCTTTATTGGTCCTTCTGAACAACCCAAAGGAAAAAAAATCATTTATCAATTTCCATGTATTAGTTTCAGTTTTGTATCATATTTGATACATCAGGTCTCAATGCTCAAATATTATTATTTTTGAACGAACAAAAACATACTATAACACAAACATGTCTAACAAATTGGTAATTCCTTTTCAAAATTGCCAAAGTTCTTCCTCATTAATGACAGTCTTGTAGTGTCACTGGAAAGGCCTCTGTTGAATGTATTCCTCCCCCTGGTGGATTATCTGTGTATTGCATGTATCTAATTGTATACGTCAGGTTTTTCAAGAAAAAAATGTCACATTGATCATGTAGAGGGCTTCAAAACTCATGTATCAAATATGATACGTTTGGTGTTATAAGGTTAAATGGCCAGTTTGGTTCCTACAGTTGAGGAATAGTCCCATCTCCACATTAAATATCACAGCAAGTTGAAAGGACCAGTACTTTGGAAGATATTAGTAATTTCAGAATACAATAGCCTTAAAATTACGTTGCATTGCCCATGATGGTTCGCGGAAAGCGCGGTACCACGCTGCATGATGGGAAATGAAATTAAAAACAGGAACTTACTAACTTCAGTCCCTAGATATCATTATCAATATGACCCGTGGTTCCCCATGAGTCAACGCGCTAGTTTATCATAATATTATACTCTGTATTTTGTGTTTTTTTTCAGTGAAAATCAGGTATTTTCCTATAATTAATTTACTGATTATGTGGATGTTCATAAAAGCTCAGATTAAAGTTGAAGGTTATTCTATCAGAAATAGAGAAAACTGAAGAAAAAATGACTTTTTTATCAAAATATATCATCAACAGAACAAAAACAAGCATCTCCATCCACTGTCATTGATCCAACTCCATGGGTTTTACTGGTGAATCATTGTGGTAGAAGATGACAATGTTTCCATGGTAACTACAAATGGATCATATCTGATGACCATGAAAAGATGACAAACCGTATTTTACAGTAATTATTGACATGTATTGGAAGGATTAGTAGATCTGAAGTTATCAAACATTTTATATCAGTCTATGCTTTTCATTGCTGGTGGTTGTTTGGGTCTTTATGGGTTCAACCAAAAATGACTGATCTGCAGAGCAAACTAAGTTTACAAAGGATCCCGCTGGAGTGTTTCCTATACGGAGCTTTCTGAGCATCTAATTAGCTCCGCTTCTGATTGAAGGCTGCGAAAAATGTCAATTCAAGAAGCCCAGTTGTCAGATGCCAGATGGTCTCAGTATGACACCTCCTGGATGAGACAGACTGAAAAATGAGATGGAAATATTTGTACAAGACAGCTTCTCATCCCCTCAATCCCTTTCGCCCCCGTTCGTCCCCACTGTTGGAGACCGCTGTCATCAAAAAGACTAAGGAGATACAGCTCGGGTCGGGTCTGTAATGAGGCCTGACACAGCCAGCATACAGAGACAAAGCAGGGATCAGCAGCGCCGAGCGAGGCCGCTGAAGCCTGACTCCGTGTGTTTTTAATAACGGCTAAGATCAGCCCTGGTGTGCCGTCACATCTGTTAAACACTGGAGCAGGTGGCGAGCTGCCACAGGGGAGCATTCACAGCAGCCGTGGACTTACTGTCAACACAAAGCAAATGACGAGAGGCTTCGCAGTCAGGACAGAGACGTAACGAGAGCCTGACGGGACCAACACAGCAGATATCGAACAAAGTATCTACTGTGGACGCAGCGTGAAGGATTTTATCAGAAGAGATGAAACAGCATTTTTACACTCAGTTTTAATACAGTCAAAGTCAGACTTATAGGAAGGACTGTGAATGTTTTAACTGAGTCCCCAGAAAATTGGGTGGGTTGGTTGGTCGGTCTGTCAGTCGGTCGGTCAGGTGGTTGGTTGGTTGGTTGGTTGGTCGGTCGGTTGGTTGGGTGGTCGGTTGGTTGGTTGGGTGGTCGGTTGGTTGGTTGGTTGGTTGGTTGGCCGGCCAGCCGGTCGGTAGGTCGGTCGGTTGGTTGGCCGGTCGGTCGGTCGGTCGGTCAGTCGGTCGGGTGGTTGGTTGGTTGGTTGGTGGGTTGGTTGGTCGGTTGCGTGTGTGGGTGGCTGGTTGGTTATTGATTGATTGATCCCCATTAGCTGCTGCACACCACAGCAGCTACTCTTCCTGGGGTCATTAATAACATACGATTGATTGATTGATTGATTGATTGATTGATCATTTGTTTCAAGCATGTCACAGTAGAATGTAAGAAGAAAGGGGAAAAATACAAATAAAAAACCTAATGAATGTACGACATTAAGACAAAAAATAACAGTAGCAATAATTTGTTATATAAGTTTATACAGTACTGCAGAAAAGTCCTGGTCCAACATTCTGTTTGTTGGTTTATTACAGTTCTAACGTCCACACATATGCATTTGTTTGTGTATTTAGATCCAGTCTGATATATGTGAAGTATGAACAACAGGAAAAAACTACAGTTTCAGGGTAAAAACAGCTTCTATAAACCAAAGTGGTCATATTTACTGTGACCTCCACTTTGTATTTAACTTGTTTTTAACCCTTATGTTCAAACAATATGAGATTTATGGCATTGATTTACTGATGTTTTATACCAGGTTTCATTCAACACATGTCAGATGTTTCTAATTGTTGGTGCTGTTTCTTATCATGGGGTCGGAGGTCAAACTAAATAGTGACTTTAATATTTACAACACATTTAGTTCATTTTTTTGAGTCTTTTAAGGCTGCATGTATATTTTTTGTATTTTCTTGTTATATCTAAAGAAAAGAATGAGAAATAAATATGTATGATCATTTCAACCCTGAAAAAAACAACAAAACAGAAGATGGAATAAGACTTTGCATAGTATGTACATACATATACATATATCCACACCTATATACATGAATCTACACTCATACATGTAATTGTATTTGTATATAGATATAGATATATATATAATCATATGAACTGCAAAGGGACTAGTGTTTCCACCCCCATTCCATACTGCCTTTGTCATAAATATAGTGAATACTCAATTATCTGACATAATATAACATATATGGATATAAGCTTTGAATATACATGTATATCTGCATGGATCCTAGTAATGATGCTAAAAATACTCCCTCTTACTCATCATAATCCTTCCAGTTGCATATTATAATATTGTAGTAGTCAGTATATAAGTGATATTACTGACTCACTGTATATTTTGCTGTTATGGATAATTAATACCTCAAATTGACATAATTATTATGTCCCAAGAGACATATATTGCAAAGTAAGCCTCTTTTGTAAAATGAATCAAAAGAATTCCAGAACCACATCTTCCACATAGACTCAGCACAATTTTGACCTATATTAAAACCGCAAACGTGTGTGTGTGTGTGTGTGTGTGTGTGTGTGTGTGTGTGTGTGTGTGTGCTGCTTAGATGAGCCAGCATGGTCTGAACTGTTGCATGGACATACAGTATGAGTAGAGGAGTAAATCCTGTTTACTTTGACCTCATTCATTAACCTGATCACTGCAGTTCATGATTAACAGTAGGTGTCAGTGACTCATTTGTGGATTTAATAGATGAAAACCCTCAGTGAAGGACAAAGCCTGTGTGAGTTACTTCAACTATTGAGCCATTTACTCAGGCTATGGTGCACATGATCAAATTTTTTTACTATTATTTGACAAATATCCTTCTGAATCAGGCCTTATTACTGATGCATTTTCATATTTACGGTTACATATCGTTGAAGTTTTAGGAGCATTGTATTTATGTCATTATTGTACAGTTAGCCTCTTCACTGTTTGTAAAGATGCATGACTGAAGGAAAAGTCTGTTTTTCTGTTCAGATGGAGAACAGCTACTTATAAATATTGTAAAATACTTGGATATGAACACCTTTTTTCTGCACAGACCTTTTCGAGAAGGTACTTGAAGGATTAGAATATGGAAGCTATGTGTGTACGGTCAAACAAGTAGAAAAGTCACTTATTTTCAAGTAAATTAATAGTGCAGTATTAATGTATTTTTCAGAATAAGGGTAAATTGTAGGGTTTTACCGACTACAAAACTGGCCGATATTTAAAATGACATTTTTGGTCAATAGCTGATGCCAATACCAATGTTACTGTTTCTTAACTTTGTTTTTGTTGTTTTCCACTCCTTCTAATAAAGAAATGTTTATTATATGTATAAAAATTGTTGTTTTTTTAAGTGTTTCAACCCTTAATCACATTGTCTTTGAATGAACACGTTCATGAAAACATACAAATTTATTTTAAAAATTATAATATAACCACTGCCACGGATAAAGTGACATCATATGCCAGTCCCGACATTGTTTAGTATCAACAAATATCAGATGATATTAATGTCCAGCTGATATATCGTTGCACCACTTCCAAAAATACAAATATTTGGTGCATGTTAACATACCCAGTCATTAAAGAAGACTCATCATTGTTTATTTATTTTATTTTATTTTACTTCATTTATTTATTTATTTGCACAAAATAAAAACAGCAATGGAAAAAAACAACAACATTTAATCATTCCTTCATCATCATCATTGTAGTAAAATATTAGTGTTTTGCATCTTTGAGTCACTGGTGGTGTGATTTAGTCTTGTCTGGAAGCCACCTGCATAGACAAAGCTCCTATTCCTCTGAAGTGTCTGGGGTTTTATAGCTTTGTTTGATCACTGTTGGGCTAAACCTGACTCAGCTGACTTGAATAAACATCCTCGGCCCTCATGTAGAGTTTACATGTCATCACTGCTCAGCCTTTTGTCTTGGCAAATCACAGTAGGCAGACACTGGACACTGCAAATATGACAGTATCGTCTGCATAATGAGTTTCTCTGATGTATTTAGTGAATGTCCTGGGCCCAATCCCAATTCTCATTTTCACCCCTACACCATACCCCTAACCCTTGGGCCTTGCACTTGGCACTCTGTTGCAAGGGGTAGGGGTTGAAATATTCCCCTATGAAATCAGACAACCCTTCAAGACCTGTTACATCATCAGCAGTCATCGATGGCACTATAAAAAGATGCAACCACTCTTTTTCTTTTTAGTTCTCGGTTCAACTGGACTAGTTTAGCTCTTTTGAAAACGTTTCAAGAGACGAAACGTTTTCAAAAGAGCTAAACTAGTCCAGTTGAACCGTGAAGAATTACCAAGAAGAACGATGGCCTGGGCAAATGAGAACCTACACAGACATGTGACAACTTTGTTTGCGAAAGAATTCACTATTCCGTCAGCTGCTGTAACCGGCTTTGGGCATCTTTTTCCAGCTATCAACCACAAACCGCAGAAATGCATGAAAGAGATGACACATTCAACTTTTTGCTACATTTCTCATAAACAAGCGATCTATAACACATTGAAACAGCATTAATCAGACCATTAAATGATTAAGTTGTTTACGAAGAAAATGTGTACGTACATTTCTGTGTGTCTGTTGTCGCACTGCTGCACTTTTTTGCTGTGTTTACCTCCATCTTATCGATGATTTGATCAAAATTAAGGGAAATTTCTCATACCCCTCCGTTTGTAGTGTGGTCCTAAAAAATCTCAGTTTCAAGGGCCAATCAGCCCTCCCCCTTAGCCCTTAGCCCTTCCCCTCCGACTCATCGAGAATCAAGACACCCCTACCCCTTCACGTGAACTTGCAAAAAAGAGGGGGAGGGCTAAGGGGTGAAAAGGGATTGGGCCTTGGTTAAAAGTTTCATTGTTGTATCGGAACAAACCTTTATACTATAGTGCGGGCAAATGCTGGTGGATTGCTTGTTGCATGTATCCCAAAATAATGTCAAAGCAAGCTTGCACCCAAACGTTCTCCATCAGTAAATCATCGAGCACACACGCTAGAATATAGTGACTTGCATGTGGAAAAACTTGGCAGGACATCCAAGCTTTTCCAAGATTGTGAAAAAAAAAAGCTCTTGTCTTAGTGAAATCGATACAGGTGGTACAAAAGTTCCACCGCTGTTCTTTGCTCATTCTCATTATCGGACGTAAGGTGAAGATGCCATCATTTGTGAGAGATAACATGGCTAATGAAGCGTGATATAACTGAACCTTCATGACTTCCATCTACCTTACACCAAATGACCCAATTACAAGGCATTTATGCTAAACGTCTCCTGGATGTTCATTTCCATCTCCGCACTTTGCAGGAGGAGACGCAAATGAACGAAATCAACTGTCGGACAAGCCAAATGAAGTTCATCGTCTGTTTGAAACACATTTCACACCTTCACTCAGCCTCATTAGACCAGAAAGAAGCAGCAGAAAGCATAGTGGAAGTGATTTGGGTTGTTAATCGATTAAATGTGGATAACACAATGTCCCTAGCTTAAATCTGATTAGCAGAAAGTAAACAGTGGTGTCTCTTTCAGCCAGCATTAAGTTTTTAGCTGTTTGTTCTATAATCCTCAGTAAGCACGCACTCTGCAGTAAATAAAGGCCGCTGTGTTTGCAGGCCTCACACCACGCAGAGTTCTCTGTCAGGCTGGTTTAAAATAACAATATGTGCAGACTTCACTCTGAGAAATGATTGGCCGGTCCTTGAGTTTGATTTCTTTCTGGTGGAAATGGTTAAACATGAAATAAAAGAGGGATTAAGTTTGGTTTTTTAAGCAGAATGACCCACATTCAGGCTGACACTCAAACACTGTAGAGAAAATAAGCCTTGAAGTCTTCATGCTCTCTATCACATCAGCTCCTCTCTGTTCCGAAATACAGACTTTGAAGAATTCGTCTAAGAAGTGTATCCGACCAGAAAAGGAAGGCGAGCGCCCCTGCTCTTGAAGCTCTTTAAAATACTTTTCTATAGAATAAAGTTCCCAGGGTTTCCTGTGCTGTTTCTGAAAGACAGCGATTGCCTGGCAGAGGTTTACACTCTGTTCACCTCACTGCATTTCCCTAAGGAACTGAAACACTGGAGCTTTAATGATGTTCCCATTCTCTTTATTAAAGGATTACGAAGCGATTGAATGGACATATCACAGACTAACGTTACACAACAACGTCCGTGAATTGACTTAATATCCAGCAAACCTTGTTCTTTATGATAATTAGTAGCTGGTAGCTTACTTCTTTAGTGTTCCTTATTTAAAGGTACAATATGTAACATTTTTACACTAAAAAATCCAAAAACAACAAGGCTCATGTTCAATATTTTGTTGACTTGTGTATTTATTTTATGTCAGATCTTTCCAATTATGTTTAAATTTGGTGAAATCTGTGTCCTGTTTCCTCTGCATCATAACCCTTAGCATAAAGGCTCAGATAAAACATCACAGCTGATTCCTGGACTAACAGTAATACGGCAATATTTTACGACTAATATATTTTGTAATGTAATGTTTGCTATTTTACTATCAGATAGCCAACATGATATCATGACTTGCGTAAATAAACATGCCACTTTTAATCGGCATGTAATCTGCACACATTAAAAGCTTTCTGTGTGTATGTTCACACCACGTCAAGAAACACACACTGAGGGTTAGCGGTTAGGGTTATATGAACCGGAGATCTTGGCGTGAATTGACACACAATCAAATGGCATTGAATAACACGCAAAAGGACGAAAATCCATACGTATAGCACACTAAATACCATAAGAACTGGCGTGACTCACAACACAACTTCATGAGATCAGACTCCAGATAACTTAGCATTTAATGTAACATTCAATCAATCATTAAAATTTTATTAACGTCAAATCATAACAAAAGTTATGTCTTGACACTTTACATATATACAGAGTAGGTCAAAACCAGACTTTCAAGCCATTTTATTGAATTGGCTTGTGTGTGTGTGTGTGTGTGTGTATTTGCCAAATGTTAGCATATGTGCTTGTGGCTATTTCATCAGAATTGAATGAAATTGCTTGAATGTACGGTACATCTCTAAATATACTTAGCGCAATTAAAAACGCACAGGTCAGAATAATATGTATATTTGGAGACATATTAAAGTCATTGGTTTGGGGTCACCTTCATATTAAAGAGGGAAGCACTGGTCATTAAAGAATGAATTGCGGCCAAATCGTGACCAACTTAACACATTTATTCAGTGCATTGAATACAGGTACTCAGATACTGAAAGTGTCATCATTCAATACTGGATGTGTCCACCTCTGGCTTCTGCGTTTTTAATGGCATTAAGTAATATAATGCGACTACTGCTTTAATACATTAATTTTTGTGGGAACATGATTTATGACCGAGATTTCAACAAAACCTATGATCCCATGTTTATAACACCATATAACTCAAGCCGTTTTTTTTTTGTTTTTTTTTTGTGGGGGGGGGGAGTATATTGTTTTGATTGCCAGACCCCTAGATGCAGAAACAACACACTGCACATTTAAAAGAATCAAATACATTTACCTGTTTGTCTCCCTTTACGTTGCTCTTTGCCTACTGGGATATACATAGATATATATCATTAAATTACATGCTATTTATTTCTTTCATCTTTGTGAATAAGAATTTGAATGAGGCTGTCTTATTGAAAAAGACGAGGCGGCCTGAGCTCATCTCCTTTCATACAAAGATAATAATAAAAGAGATTGAGTTCACTTCCTGGCAGATGGGCGTTTTTTGCAACCGGTTAACAATTGGCAAATACACAAATCCACACATACACACACACACATATACACACACGTACATCAACATCTCAATCCGCTTCATTTGTGTGGAGGATGATACGGTGCCTCAGTTCACCCCTGCTGGCCCTAATTATTACCCAGAAGGTTCGCATAGCTATCGCATGAAGTGCGGAGCAAATCCTGAACCGTTCCGAAACGGGCAGAGATACAGTTCCCCGACCCTACAGTTGGTTTAGAGGTCAGATGTGATGTTTTAATGAAAGAAAACGGGGAGCGAATAACAAAGCCACAGCTGTGTAAATTCCTCTCCAGACAGGCGTGTGATTTAGACCTAATTAGTATTCCTTTAAGTAGGGCCTTACTGCCCTCTTGTCATTAAAATGGATTTAACAGAAAGCCCTCCCTCAGGATGCACCGGCGATTCTGCACGTCAGTCATCGGCGTGTTTGAGAAACCTGTGATTACATAAAAGTTAGAGTGTTTTCTGACACTCCCCGAGCAGCTGAATTACACTTATGTCGAGGCTCGGGGGTTAACACGGCGTAGCGGCAGAGCTCAGCGGTGGTGGAGCATTGTGTATTGTGTCAGGGGAGTGTTGTGTGTTTTTTCCCAGTGTGCTGCAAAGGGCCACACTGTGTCAGAGGTGAGTGGGCTGAATGGAGGCTGTGGGGACCCCCCTCCACAGCTGGGAGGAGACTCCCCCCATTGATAGAATGCTCGGGGCTCAACAAGAAGAAGGGGCTAAAAGGCTTTGTCTCTGGTTCGCTGCCTTCAAGTAGCCCCGGGATTCCAGGCAACCAGGTCTGACTGGTGAGAAGAATGCACAAAGACACTTGTATTCCACAGCTGATGTACAACAACGTGATGTGCTGTGGGAAACAAACAGGGTCGAAGATGTGAAGAAGTCCGATCCACCAAAAAAACAAAACAAAAAAAAAAGAACCAAACCAAGTGGATGTTTCTTTTTCGTTGTTCTGGTTGAGCTCACTGTCAAGGCTGGTTTTTCTGTTTGTTCTTTTGCATCAGAGGGCAGCGGTCGTAAATCTCAAGGTTACTTTTCACATTAGCATTCCGCGTTACGAGACTTGAACCTTGCTTTTCTCAATGTCGAATTATTCAGAACACACTGCACATAGATGAGCTATTAATTTTTTTTTTTTTTTGGCCAAGTTTTGATGTAGAAGTTTAAGTCCACTGAGATGATCCAATTATCCTGCAGACCCGGGATTAGCATTAATCTGCTCTGGTTATTAGCGTGCACATAGCCTTCTTTGACTTCTGTTATTAGGTTTTCCTGTCTTTTTTGTCCTTCCTGTATACGCTCACACACGCACACACATACACAGTCTTTTGATTCATATATGCAGCTTTATATAGGAATATGGTTTTTATATCGTCTGGGTCAGGTCAGGTTTTGTGCTTATGCTGTGCTCATTCCCTGGAGGTGGTTTGATATTGCAGCTACTCCAGCACAGTTAAGTCTGAAAACTATGCCATGAATTCAAATGAGACGGGCATAGCTGGAGGCAGACGAACCAACCAGCCACATGTTTATCAGAAAATTAATCCTCAGACATGGACTCGCATGTATGTTCGATGTCAGGAAGACTGAGAGAGGACGCTAAAGATTTATGACGCGCCTAATGATCCACGACGCTACGCAGTCCCAATGCAGAGTAACCTCATTCTGTAGAGGTTGGAGGTATGAGTGTTAGTTTGCACTAGAAAAGGAGGAGGATGAGGAGGAGGAGGTATGGAGAGATGAGAAAAGCCCCGGGGCTGAGATGCTATCAAAGCTTTCAGCACATCCACGAATCACAAACCGACAAATTCTGTATGATGTCGGGATCCAAAGTGGAACAGCGGCTGAGTGTCAACGCTGTAAAAGCAGATGTTCCACGTCATGTATAATAGATATAAAAAGATATAAAGATGTAGGCTTATCCGCAGTGATGTCATCTTTAAGTCTGACGTTTTAAAGCCTCGAATTTGGATGTTTTGCAGTCGCCATCTTGGCTTTTTGGTGCCAGAAGTGACCATATTTGGTCAAGAGGGTAGACTAGGGAAAATGTAAGGAGTGACCAAGCTAATGCTATCACCACAAAACCAACAACACTGCTAGCTCAAAAAGAAACAACATTGTTATTTAGCTAATTGGGAAATATTAACACATAAAGTTGGGTTCGATAACAATAAGGGCGATGTTATGGTGTAGTATCACATGGGTTTCCACCAGGTCGTCTGCCCCTCTCCCCCCTTTCACTGCTCCTAATATGCTACGTGCTAATGCTAATGCTAGGTACTGTGTGTGCTACTGTGTGTTTACCTTGAACCTTTACCTAATGTTGCAGAAAACATAAGCACCAACTAGCAAGCTAGGTAGCAAACCATATAATCAACACCCAGAGGTAAAAAGTAACACATTACATTCACGCACGCTACTGTAATTGAGTAGTTTTTGTGAGTAATTTGTAATTTTTTAAGTACTTCTTGAAATTGGTAATTCTTCTTTTACTCAAGTACATTTTGACCCAGGTATTTTACTTTGCTACATTGGAAAACCACCCGTTACTGACTAAAAATGAAATGCAGAAAAAAAAACAATCAGCCTGAATTGAAAGGAAACCGCATGGGTGTGCACGCGCAGAATTACCACCCTTAAACAAATGTCCTGCAGGAGGCTTAGAGGAATTAGTAACTTTTACAACTTTGTACGGTCGTATGATGGGTGTGTACTCATTGTGCGGTACGTATGCACACACAATGCACCCACCCAGCAGCACAGTACAGTGATGCAGTGGTTAGCACTGTTGCCTAACAGTCAGAAGGTCCGAGGTTCGATTCCAACCAGGGACCTTTTTCCCTGTCTTTGTGTAGGTTCTTTCCAGGCAGCTGAGTGTCATTCATTCATTCATTTTCTGAACCCGCTTTATCCTCACTAGGGTTACGGGGGTCACTTGGAGTCTATCCCAGCTACATAGGGGCGAAGGCGGGGTACACCCTGGACAAGTCGCCAGTTCATCGCAGGGCTGAACATATAGAGACAAACAATCACTCTCACATTCAATTCACATTGGGCAATTTAGATTAACCAATTAACCTATTAGTGCATGTCTTTGGATGGTGGGAGGAAGCCGGAGTACCCGGAGAGAACCCACGCAGACACGGGGAGAACATGCAAACTCCACACAGAAAGGTCCCACCCCCATCGACTGGTGTTGGAATCGAACCCAGGGCACGAGTGCTAACCACTGCACCACCGTGTCGCAGCTGAGTGTCAACACTGTAAAAGCAGATGCTCCTCATCATGTACAAAAGATACAGACTTATCCGTAGTGATGTCATCTTTAAGTTTGACATTTTAAAGCCTTGAATTTGGATGTTTCGCAGTCGCCATTTTGGCTTTTTGGTGTCAGAAGTGACCATATTTGGACAAGAGGGTGGACTAGGGAAAGTGTAAGGAGTGACCAAGCTAATTCTACCACCAACTGGCTGAAAACACAAACCAACCATGCTGCTAGCTCAGAAAGGCTATGCTAAACACCACCGTTACTTAGCTAATTTAGCTAATGGGAGTAAATTTGAGCCCTGTTTTTAGGGCTAACACTTAGCCAGCATCAATGGTATAACATTAAATGACACATGACCCTTTTAGCCCTATCGGCCCGCCCGCAGGCCTAAAAAATATATATTAATATTCATCTACTATAAAAATATAATAAATCAGGATAATGGATGTTTCTTTCAACTTTTGCTCAAAGTTTAAACTCTAATGTTAATAAAAGTACATCAAAAGTGTATTTTAGTGCAAACTTTAATGTTCAAACATGATTTTTAATCTTTGTGGGGTGAAATATACGCTATTAAAAATCTCCGACACGAACAATTAATTTATGCATATCATCGTCAATCCAGCTGAAGAAAAACAGGCGAGGATAAAAAATTCTAATTTCTCTTTTAGTTTGTTACAGTTTACTCAGGCATAGTAAGAGATACAATATTTTAGACAATGGGAATAGATTCTGTGAGGTCTCTAAATGTCCATAGACACCAAGAACATCCGTATGAACCTTAGTATTGTGAAGTAATTCTTCATTTACTTTGGGTATGTCTTTTTAGGTGTTTTTCCCCTGAAAATATGGTCAGGGTTTAACAGGTTAAACAGAGGAGACACAGTGGTGCAGTGGTTAGTACTGTCGTCTCACAGTAAGAAGGTCCTGGGTTCAGTTCCAACCAGGGACCTTTCTGTGTCCTCCCCATGTTTGTGTGGGTTCTCTCCGGGGTTCCTCCCACCATCCAAAGACATGCACTGATAGGTTAATTGGTCAACCAAAAAAATTTTGATTGGACTAGATAACTTGTCCAGAGTGTACCCTACCTTCGTCCATAGGTAGCTGGGATAGGCTTCAGTACCCCTCGAGACCCTCGTGAGGATAAAGCAGGTTCAGAAGATGAATGAACGAATGACACTGAAGCATGATTTTCAAGCTGTTGTTGCTCTTTTTTCTAATTATCCGACATGATCTATGCATAAAGGTGAAACTCAGCTACATGAAATTCACTTGTTTCATCACATCTTTTTTGGACAGCATAGATCTGTTTTCCACGTCTGCTTTATTTAATCTGATGATAAACCCTATTGAGGCTTGATCCGTATACAGTCTACGCTCATCTTTCATCAGAGCTCAGAGACCCTTAAGTGGTTCAAACAAACTTAATTAGCCTCTTCTGTGCGACACACCATTACCTTTTGTTTAAATTAATCTTCTCAGGTTAACGCTCGGCACATACTCCACCGTCTCTGACAGGAGGTCAGATTTATCCTCTGCTGAGAAATTACTTAGCTAAATGAGGGCTCCTGTAAGCAGCCTCAGCTAATGACCTTGATTAATTAAAGAGAGACTCTTTCTAATTAAGGTCTTATTCAGCTTGGTCTGACTGTGACCCTGTAAAACAAGCCCAGACAGTAATGACTCATTTCTCAAACACAATATTGCAGATGAGTATTTCATGCAAAGCCTTAATCAGCAGTGATAATGATGACTTTGACATAATTAACATCATCTTCAGTCTGCAGGATCATAAAACCAAATTGAAAGTGTGCTTTTTTTTAATCAGTGTAATGACTCGCCTTCTCTTTTAAGGAGTGATATTTTGCTTTTTTTTTTTTTAATGGAATTAAGCATTTTCAAACATTTCCCTGTGGTCTACATAAACTGTAAATGCTCTGCTTGGGTCTGAATTCTTCATTAATTCAACTCCACAGGTCCACCTTCAACCCTATTTCTGAGTAATGACACCAGAAAGGTGGTTTTGAGCGCTGGCCCTTTAAATGCAAATGAGCCACTTCACGCCCCGCCCCCTCCAGGTTGTTGATTGTGCTTTCTGTCCCATTCAGCCACTTGTGTTCGTTAATACAACCAACAACTGAACATTTTAGGTAATTGACTCAAAGTTTGAACATATTTTCAGTTTTTACTACAACCGCTGCTGCTGATAAACAATTATATCGTACTCGGAGAAATGTTCATCGGAAGTCTTGACCTTATATGTGCAAATGTTCACATGCAAATGTTTGCAACTAGTTGCAAAATGTAACAAATTAAGAAGGAATTAGAACAGGTTGTAGAAATCCACTAAATTTTTGCCAGAATGAATACAAAGATAGCTTTGCTGCACCTGAAGGGTTCAAATTCAAACTCTTTGAACTATTCGGGTCCAAATACACAAATAAATGAACCAAAGACTAATAAAAGTGGGTTTAGCAAAACTTTTACCCCTTTAACCCTATAACACCAAACGTATCATATTTGATACATGAGTTTTGAAGCCCTCTACATGATCAGTGTGATTTTTTTTCTTGAAAAACCTGATGTATACAATTAGATACATGCAATACACAGATAATCCACCAGGGGGGAGGAATTCATTCACCAGTGGCCTTTCCAGTGAAACTACAAGACTGTCATTAATGAGGAAGGAGGAAGAACTTTAAAAATTTTAAAAAGGAATTACCAATTTCTTAGACACGTTTGTGTTATAGTATGTTTTTATTTGTTCAAAAATAGTAATATTTGAGCATTGAGACCCGATGGATCAAATATGATACAAATTTGAAACTCATACATGGAAACTGATATTTTAAAAAAAATTGTCTGTTCAGAAAGACCAATACAGGATCCAGTTTCGAAGAACTGGACTTTTCTGTCAATCATTTAATGGGTCTGGCTTTACAGGGTTAAGTAAAATCCAACCATTTGCTGATTGCTTTCTCTGTGTTTCCTGTTTTTGTCCTTCAGGTCAATGGGAAGGACCTGTCCAAGGCCACCCACGACCAGGCGGTGGAGGCCTTCCGGACCGCCAAGGAGCCCATCATGGTCCAGGTTCTCCGCAGGGCTCCGCACCCCAAACTGCTCAGCCCCACCGCCGACGCCCAGGTGTCGGACACCAGCACCCAGACCGACATCACCCTCCAGCACATCATGGCCCTCACCACGCTGCCGGCTTCTGCACCCCCCATGACGGTGCTGGACGACTACCTGCTCCCAGAGGAGTGAGTGACCAGTGAACCTCACTAAACCAACAAATATAATGTTAGACTAGGACTTTAGTTGATTATTTTTCATTTTTACTCTTTTTTTTGTTATTTATTCATTTTTGTTCATTTTGTTGATTGTTTTTGTTCGTTTTTTCTTTGTGTTTATTTTTATTTTTTTTTATCATTTTTCTTACTTTTGTTCAACTTGTTGCTGGTATAAAACCTCGGATTAATGCAACAAATCTCATATTGTCTGAACAAAAGGATAAAAAATGTGATTGGTCAATAATCTTACAACAATATTATATGAAACACTTGGGTCGGACACAGATCAACTAAGCTTGACAGTGGCTTTAAGACCACACTTTAGTTATTGTATCACACTAAATATGACCACTTTGGTTTAACTGTTTTTACCCTGAAACTGTAAGTTTTCCTGCTGTTCATACTTCACATATAGCAGATTGGATCTAAATACAGAGACAAATACGTGTATGGACATTAGAACTTTACAAAACTAACAAACAGAACAGACTTTAGTTGATTATTTTGTTTATCTTTATCATTATTATTTATTTATATATCTTTTATCTCAAATTTGTTGACATTTTTGTTAATTTTATTAATTTTTGTTCAATTTCCTTATTTTATTTTATTTTTTGTTAATTTTCTTGATTATTTTTGTTAATTTTTGCATTATGTTGATTTTTTGTTTTAATTTGTGCATCATTTTGCTTAGATTTTTACTCTTTTTTTTATTGCAGATGCTGTTTTTACTCCAAAACCATTGTTTTTACTGCTGTACAAATGCATATATGTTGGCATTGGAACTTAAACCAACAGACAGAATGTCTGACGAGGAGTTTTACACAGGACTGTGGTTTTAGAGAAGACTGATCTTTTGTCTTCAGTTCATGTAGGAAGAAAACAGATTCAAATCATAGAATCTCCATAACCTCCACCAAGGCAGATCAGTCCCCCCCATTCACCACCAAAATTTAATCACTTGTTCCTTGTGCCAGTATCAGCATTTGCTGAAAATTTCAAAATCCTTCCATAACTTTTTGAGTTATCTTGCTAACAGACAATCCTAGATGAAAACCTATAATAGTGTAACCTCCTTGGAGGGGGTAAAAATTTTTGGTTTACTTTTTCAGTCGTATGGCTCAGCTCTACTTTTGCTCTGTGGTTGATCAATATTCGTAGCACTATTGCTTCAAAAACACCTGGTTCTGACACAGATCATCTAAGGTCAAAAGTGGCTGTAAAACCACATGTCGCAGCGCTAACAAAAGTCTGAAGCGTGTTTCCATTCCAGTCGTCTAGCTGCAGGGAAACTCCACTTTAAATGAGCCGACGGGGGGGATTCTTCGGTGTCAGAACTCAGCGATGTTGAAAAGGTCGCGTTACTCTCAGGCACAATCAGACCTTTCACCTCCCCAGTTAATTAAGAGAGCAACACCTTATCTCCTTCTGCAGCCTTTCCTGGTGTGATCACACAGAACGTGTCTGAAGTTTGAAGAGAAAATGTCTGGGCCATTATGTCGCTGTCACTCTGCAGGAGGCGCCGTCTCCTCCGGGGCTCAGACTCCCATTAAAATGATGCTTCTGTTCGCTGGCATACGCCCAAACTGCATGTATTGTTTCTGTGAGTCTTTGGCCCTGGAGCTGCAGAGGCCTGCTGCCTTTTCCACTCTGTGGCTGCACCAGCATTTGGCCTTTAATGAGTAATTGTGATTTCTTTAATTGATTTACGAGTCGAATTAATAACACGCCATGTTAAATCGAGGTTAGCCTCCGGGTGTAGCTACGATTTATCTGATTCACGAGTGATTTCTACATTGAGGTCTTATTACTTCCTCTGTACTTGTCATTTAATTTACAAACTCAGAGAAATTACATCCAAATTGACAAATGTGTTAGTGTTATTTTTCTCTTCTCCTTCTTAGCTCACCGGCCATGGGCTGTTGTCATGGCAATGTGTCCAGAATCGTCTTCGTCGTGTTTGTCTTCGTCTTCGTTAGCAATTTATTTTTGGATTCATTTCAAATTTTGTATGTATCTTCTTTGAGACAATGTCTACAAAGTTTGTTCAGAGTTTTGAGAAATTTAGATTCTTTAGTTTTTTAATGAATTTTTTTTAAATATTAAAAATGGGCCTTTACTTATAATGACCCATATTTTGATGCTTAGAACATGTAAATGGTTACAGATATCAATATAGTTATTACTGAGCACTGATAGGAAGTCATATATGGACTTTCATTTGGGCCCATGACCTCTGACCTTGAGTGACCTTGAAGGGTCAAACTCAAGGTCACCAGAGTCTAGAGTTCAACATTTTTTTTTGTCTGAAACTACTGGTTGGATTGTTTTGGGGGTTTTTAACGAAAAAAAAAAAAAGATTAAGTAGCTTCCTTGGGACAATATCAATATTTGTTCACAGTTTTGAGAAACTGTGAATTTTTGCCTTTACTTAGAACATGCCGGTGAGATACAGGGCTATTGGTTTTATTTTTACCTCACCCCCCGAAGGCGAGGCAAGGGGCAAAGGGGTTGTTTGTGGTTCGGTTTGTTTCTTTGTTTAACACTGTAGCAGCAAAACTATTGTTTGAATTCATACTAAACTGGGTTTATAGATTGCCAGTGACCCAGAATAGATGTGGTTACATTTTGGAAGAAGTAGGTCAAAGTTCAAATTTTTTATGAATTTTTCAGATCTTTTTTTTTTTCATTTACTTATAACGGGTGATATTTCAGATGTCTATAGCAGCAAAACTATTGGTTAAATTCATACCAAATTGGGTTTATAGATTGCTAGTGACCCAGAATAGACGTGATTACATTTTGGGAACAGTAGGTCAAAGTTCCACTTTTTTATGAATTTTTTTACATCTTTTTTTTCTCCCATTTACTTACAATGGATGAGATTTCACATGTCTATAAAAACATCAGTTTTGTTTCAATTTAATTCAAACTTGGCACATTTATATCGATATGCTGACATCAGCTGGATCGATGCCAAAATAAGTTACAAAACGTGTGAGGGGCGGGGTTTGTTGTGCCTGGCACCACTTGTTAATGTTGTGCTGTTTATTTTAAGCTCTTTTTCTTTTCGCAGACATAACGCTGGACATACGTACTTCGACCCCAACGATTTCCTGGAGGGAATACAGCAGGACATCGAGCGAGACGAGCTGGAATACGAGGTAAAACTCTCCTGCTTTTCCCTCCGTCTCCTCAATGAAGATCTACATTCAGACGGCGACACATTATTGTTCCATAAGCAGAGCTGACGTAGCCTCGGTGTCTCTGCTCCAGTGGCCTCCAAAGTGACCACCAGTCCTGATAGATCACAGTTATTGATGCCTCGCAGACACTGAGGTACAGGCCAGACAGGAATCGAGCTGCCAGTATGCCCCAGCAGATGCACAACGTGGCATCATTACTTATTAGTGACAAGGCCTAATAAGTCTTCTGGCCTCCTGTGATGGGGTGGGGGGTGGGGGGATGGGGGCTGGGGGGGGCGGCTGGTGGATAATTAGATGGCACAGATAATAGGTTTGCAGTGATGAATCTGAAGATGCACGCTAACAATGCATCATGGACTGATGAAGTGGGGAATTGGGGACGTTCGTGTCTCCGTTGTGTTCCTTCACTGACCTCCCTCGACCCCAAACCCCCCCTCCCCCATTCCAAACCCCCACTGCCTACTGTTGGATATGAATAACATCCATGGGGTAAATATGAGGATGAAAGGTGAAGTTCAGGCCAGAGAATCTACAAAATCTCTGTTTGGCTCAGCTCGTGTCACCTTTCTTTGATAAATATACTTATATTTTAACCTGATACATAACATAAACACAACTGCTCACCATCAGCCTCTACAGTCGCTTCCCTGACTCCATTTTAACCCAGGTCACCTGCATTTTATCCAGTACAGAATTGCATATTAACCCTTTCATGCATGAATTATAAAAACCTTAGTTGAGATTTTTTTTTCCTGAGTGTTTTTATTCTTCTTTAGGCATGAAAAAAAAAAATTGTGAACCTATTTTTCATGGAGTTACAAAAATATCCACTCAGATATGAAGCAAAGAAGCAAAGAATATGAATATGAAGCAAAGAAGCAAAGAAACATATTTAAGATGCAATAACAGAAACAGATATACTGTGTGAAAACTATGAAATAATAACATTTTTCATGCAGCTAATCTGATGTTTTCTCACATTTTAACATACTGTAATACTAGTTATTACTCACTTCATGAAGAATATGCAAAAAAGTAAAAAAAAAAGTAAAAATCATTTTAGTTCAGGTTCCACATACAGACCAGTACGATCTCAAGTTGGTTGGTTCAGTAATTTACTATCATAATAACCTAAAATTAATGAAAACTCCAAATGTTTCTCTTTGTTTTAGTGTAAAAGAGGAAAATTCCATGAAAGTGTTTACATTTGCAAATTATCTTTTGACAAAAATGTGAATCATCTCAACAAATATACACAACCCGAAATGTCTTAAGAGAAATTAGTGCGGTTTTAATAATATTCTACCTGTTACTAAATGTTTAGTGTATTTGTAGAGCCCCTGTGATCTCAACAAATGAACACATTTAAGTTTCTTCATGGTTGTTCATTTTATTCACATCTTTTAAAGGACTGTTTGGAGATGAAAACATTTTCTTAAGGTGTTTTAACTTTTTTTCACTCTAAAACTAGAGAAAATTTTGGAGTCGACATTATTTCTATATTATTATGTTATTATTTTACTGGTCCGACACATTTCAGATCATATTGGGCTAAATTTGGCCTCTGAACTAAAATAAGTTTGACCTCCCTGGACTTATAGTAACTGATCATTTAATGTATTATCATTTCATTCTGCAATCTGCACACCGCTACCAGAGATCAGATCAGATTTAACCCTTTCATGCATGAATTATGGGAACCTTAACGGGTCAAAACACAATAATGTCCAGTCAGAGAGTGAATTTTAATTGATTGCCATGCCAACGTTTATTTCACTATAAAGTACCTCCTTGTTTTGGATGATCCCTTATTGTCCAACTAAAGCAAAAATGAATTTAGAAGTAAAAATGTGGGTCAAATTGTCTCTAAAATGTCCCGTCAGAGATTTTGAATACCATTTTTTGACCCTAATCAAGATATTTTTCTTGAGTCTTTTTATTCCTCTTTAGACATGAAAAAAAACAATGCAACTGAAAAATTTTTTATGAACCCATTTTTCGTGGAGCAAAAATATCCACTCAGCTGGACATCATGCATTTAATTTGTGAAGCAAAGAAACATATATTTACTGATACACTGAGTGGAAACTATGAAATAATTTTGTAAATGCTGCAAATCTGATGTTTTGTTACATTTTAACATACTCTAATATTACTTATTACTCGTTATGGAGATAATATGCACAAAAAAAAAAACTTTTTGTACTAGGAAAAACAGTTAATTGCAGTATAATAACAATAACAAGCAATTGATTTACACTCAAACATGTTAGTGCAGATCAGGTTTATCAAGAACAGCAAAGTTACTGTAATGATATGAATTGCAATATATGGGATGATGCATAGGTGTCCATTATGTTGGCTGATATGGAACTAAAACAATAAAATCCATGATTATACAAGAGGACAGCTGTAGAATAACTGTCTACTGTAGTGACCACTATGCATGAAAGGGTTAAAAACTGATTTGGATGAAGAAACTCATCTCATAGGAGAATCATGGTTCTTTTGCATGTTTATTCTTCAGCCACAGGATCCATCTTTTTTTTATTTTCATATCTGAACGTTTCCAGGTAGAGGACTGAGGGATACTTTGTAGGTGTAAACATATTAATTTTTTTTTTTTTTTTTACTGTTATTATTTTACTGGTCCAGGCCAGTTGAGATCATATTGAGCTGAACTAGAATGAGTTTAACAGCCCTGGTTTAAAGTAACTGGATTAAACTACACCACATTTATTTTGTAGATACTTCCTGTGTTGAAGTATAGCATCCTGTGTCATGTTTGCACTTTTTTTATTAACCCTTTCATGCATGAATTATGAAAACCTTGGTCAAGATATTTTTCCTGAGTGTTTTTATTCTTCTTTTGGCATGAAAAAAACGATGCAATCGAGTTGATGTTTTTTTTTAAGGAGTTACAAAAATGTCCACTCAGCCAGACACCATGCATTTAATTTTTGAAGCAAAGAAACATGTATTTAAAACCCAATATCAGAAAGTGATATGGAAATCTATGCAATAAAAACCTTTTTAATGCAGCTAATCAGATGTTTTCCCACATTTAAACTGTAATACTAGTTATTATTCACTTCATGGAGATAATATGTAAAAAAAAAAAAAAAAAAAAAAAAAAAAAGAAAGATAAATATTTTAAAAAAACCCTGTTTTGTTTGTTGATTTACACTAAAACATGTCAGTGCAGATCAAGTTTATCAAGAATGGCATAGTTACAGTCACGGTATGAATGCCAGTGTATTACGGGATGGCGCATAAGTGTCCACTGTGTTGGCTGATATGCAACTAAAAGAACAAAACCCATGAATATACAAGAGAACAGCTGGAGAAAAACTCTAATGACGTTAATTTTGTCTTCTGTTAATGTAATTATTCTTTTCTTTTTTGTTTCGTTCAGACAAAAGACCTGCTTGATGTTACTGTCAAGCAGGTAACATCTAAAAACTACACCTTGTCAGAACAAAAGAAAAAAGTAAAGTATAGTTAGCTTTGAATAGTTGTCCACTGTAGTGACCACTATGCATGAAAGGGTTAATTTCTTTTCCAGTTTCTGCACAACAAAAAGTCTGCAAATGACTACAAGCTGTATACAGTCAAATTTTACAGCCCTAAAAATCCAAAACAACACGTGAAGAAACGCTCCTGGTAGCAGCAGGATGTCTGTCAAAGTGTTGGAATTCAGTTTCAGCCTGATCCGCTGAAATATTTCATTTATTAGTATTCAGCTCCTGCCCAGTTCTGGGGGTTTAACCCTGGCAGAATCCACCCTTTGCCCTCTAAACCCAGCACCGCTCGTATCTCCATCTGTATCTGTGAGATTACAGGTGTTGACAAGTGAAAAACGGCGCTCGCTCCGTCCACAGTCCACCGCATCATCTCTCATTCTGTCAATGGAACGTTAAGGAAACCGGTGACTCCCCTGCATCCAGCTGAAAGATTCATTACAGTGATTGATGGCTCGCTGTTGCTCTGTGATCCCATTGTGTTGTCTGTCCAGAAAAACATCAGCCAACATACGACCGTTTTCTACTGGGGTTGTTTTATTTGTGTTACCAGGAGGTGGATTTGTACCGAGCCAACATCCAGGACAAGCTGGGCCTGACGATCTGCTACAGGACTGACGATGAAGATGAGGCTGGAATCTACATTAGTGAGGTAGGCGGCGCCCATCTTCATCTTACTCAGTAGTTTGATGCTTATAGTAGCTCTGGACGCTGTTGTTGTTTTGTTTTGTTTTTTTACTACTACTACTAATAATAATACATCAGTTTTATATACCACTTTTCTAAGTACTCAAAGACGCTTTACAATAACTAATTTAGGGTTTTGTTGGGTTTTAGTTGTAGTTATTTAGGGTGTAAACCTTCAATGATTTTCCCTCCATCAATGAAAAGTTCATACAGTGGTGGAAACAAGTGTTTGGACCCTCCATGCATTTGTGATATATTACACTAAGAATCTCCATTCTCCAAACCTATATGCTCCCTGTTGTATATTTTTTTATTTATACAAATAAAATAAGTGCCTGGTTTTGTTATTTTACCTAATTTAAAATGAAAACACAAGAAAAATGTGTCAAAAACAACACATTTCATGAATAGAACATGAGAATGAGTGCAGTCTGAGATCTTTCTCAACAAAATAAAAATAATGAGGGTTATGTGTGGTCCTAAACTCTTCTAAACAACAAAACACTGAAATATTTGGGGTTTTATTTGATAGTGTGAAGCAGATAAACACTACACTGCAAAAAAGCGGTGTTTAAAAACAAGATAAAAACACTAAATCTGAGGAAAAGTGAAATATTTGTCCATGCAGCAAGATAATTTCACTTGAACTCTTAAAATAAGAAATTAACTCTTAAAACAAGATAATGATTTTGTGATTTAGTGCTTGTTTTGATGGAGAAAATGAGTGGGGTCTGAGATCTTTCTCAACAAAATAAAAATAATGAGGGTTATTTGTGGTCTTAAACTCTTCTAAACAACAAAACACTGAAGTATTTGGGGTTTTATTTGATAGTGTGAAGCAGATAAACACTACACTGATGAAAAGGGGGTGTTTAAAAATAAGATCAAAACACTAAATCTGAGGGAAAAGGTCCTCAAAACAAGTGAAATATCTGTCCATGCAGCAAGATAATTTCACTTGACATGATTTCTTGAATTAAGATAGTTAAAGAAATTAAAAATAAGCATGTCTACAGATGTATGAACACTTAAAATAAGAAATTAACTCTTAAAACAAGATAAATTCCAATCCAGTCCAACTTTATTTATAAAGCACTTTAAAACAACCACAGTGGACCAAAGTGCTGCACTGAAGAATAAAAGCACAATAAAAAATTTATAAAAACATACATTTTCTAACACTTCTAAATCAATTTTTTTTATCTTGATAAGAACCAAATGATTTGCAGTTTAAAGAGAAAAAATGTTCATGTTGATCATTACTACTGACTGTTAAATACAGCTGTGGAAAAAAAACATTTGGACCCTCTATGCATTTGTAATATATTACATGAAGAATCACTGTTACTCCTTCCATTCTCTAAACCCATATGCTCCCTTTTGTATATTTTTTACTTATACAAATAAAATAACTGCCTGGTTTTGGTATTTTACCTAATTTAACCCTTTCATGCACGAATTATGAGAACCTTAGTAAAGATTTTTTTCTTCAGTGTTTAGCCATGAAAAAAAACAATGCGATCGAGTTTTTTTTTTTCAGTGGAGTTACAAAAATATCCATGCATTTAATTTTTGGAGTAAAGAAACATATGTTTAAAACCCAATATCAGAAAGTAATATGAAAACAATGAAATAAAAACATTTTTAATGCTGCTAATCTGATGTCTTCTCACATTTTAACATATTCTAATGCTAGTAATTACTCACTTCATGGAGATAATGTGCAAAAAAAACTCTTCTTGTCTAACAAATAACAATTGATTTACACTCAAGCATGTTACTGCAGATCAGGTTTATCAAGAACAGCAAAGTTACAGTAATGATCTGAATTACAGTGTATGGGATGATGCATAAGCGTCCACTGTGTTGGCTGATATGGAACTAAAACAACAAAACCCATTAATATACAAGAGAACAGCTGGAGAAGAACTGTCCACTGGAGTGGCCTATGCATGAAAGGGTTAAAATGAAAACGCTTGAAAAATGTCTCAAAAACAACACATTTCATGAATAGAACATGAAAATGAGTGCAGTCTGAGATCTTTCTCAACAAAATGAAACTAATGAGGGTTATTTGTGGTTTTAAACTCTTCTAAACAACAAAACACTGAAATATTTGGGGTTTTATGGGATAGTGTGAAGCAGATAAACTCTAAAGAGACAAAAGGGTCATGATAATTATTGCTACTGACTGTAAAATACAGCAAAAACATTGTTTTTTGTTCATGCATTTGTGATATATTACATTAAGAATCACTCTTCAGATGCTGAACTCTGCCAACTATTGTTCTGTTCTCCAAACCCACATGCTCCTTCTGCACGTGCTCAGTTCCATTGAGGTCAAAACTGGATATTTCAGCAAAATAATGAAACAAATTCCAGGACATGACATGTTCAAACCTTCAACAATTTAGATTGGCTTTTTTTTTTTTTTCTTTTTAGCAATGAGCAGAATAATCATTTGCATTTGTTTGTGTTTGTCTGATGCAAACACACCTTTTGAAACACAAAAAATTGGCTTAAAAGTGTGGTTTAAACCAGCTGTAATTGTAAAGTGTGATGAGGTAACTTTTGTTATGATGTGACACTATATAAATAAAATTTGATTGACTGATTTTGCAGCAAAGATTGCTTGATAATTTTTGAAATTGTGTAAAATTTTAATGGTGTCCAAACGTACCATACACAGTTTGAATTTAATTGTTTTTTTTTTGTTTGCTTGTTTGTTTTTGCATTAGATTGATCCAAACAGCATTGCTGCTAAAGATGGCCGAATTAGAGAAGGAGACAAAATCATCCAGGTAAGGACTTGACAGTTTTATTTGACCCAGTCATGACTTACTTTCCCCAGTTTTACCTCTTAGACTACGTTCAGACAGCAGGTCTTAAAGCACAATTTGGACTTTTTTGGCGAAATCCGATTTTTTTGTGTGTGCTCATTCATATTACGCATTAAATGTGACTTCTATCAGTTCTGAGTATGAACTGAATGCGACCCTGAGGTGACCCGCATGCACAAAAGAGGTCCTGACGTAATACGTGACCTCGCAGACACACACTGTTTATGGCAGGAAATATGTTTTTCCCGCCGCTCCTCCTCCTCCTGGGACGCAGAATTGTGATGTTTATCGCATTTCAATGACGTAAAGGTCGGATAAACGCGACCTGGCCGTTCAGACTGAAGATACATATCGGATTCAGGACCACATATGAAAGTGGCCTAGGTCAGATTTGTGCTATTCAAACTGTCTTTAACAGATCGGGTACAGGTCACATATCGGCCAAAAAATCGGATTTGAGCCACATTTACCTGCAGTCTGAACGTAGCCTTAGTTTATTCAGTTTGTCTTTATGGCATCATTGTAATCGCTTTTGTAAACTGTAATGAATGTAAGACCAGGTGACTTACGTAGCTGTTGGGTCTTAAAGATCAATGGCGTTGAGATCCAGAACCGAGAGGATGCAGTGGCGCTGCTGACCAGTGAGGGGAACCAGAACATCTCTCTGCTGGTGGCCAGACCGGAGATCCAGGTAAAAAAAAAAAAAAAAGAAAACTGACAATATATGTTAACTCTGTAAAGGTTAACAATAATGTTGCATCTCATGGGAGTGTGAACAGCATAGAATGGTTTGCAGGGTTCCCGCGGGGTCTTAAAAAGTCTTAAAAGTCTTGAATTTACAAATCTGCATTTAATACCTTAAAAAAGTCTTTAAAAGGTATTAAATTTGATATGGTTGGTCTTAGGTTATGTCGCCATAGACTTGTTCGCTGTATTGCGTTTAAATGTGTCTGTTAAATGTCCGAACTACAAAGAAAGTAACATTAGTTGACTCAGTTCCACTCGTTCCGACCCGAATATTTTTACTGAAATTAGGAACCAATCATCGCTAACTTTGCAGAAATTACCACAGAAGTGAAAAGTGTTTTTAGCCCAATAGTTATTGCAATTGCACAGTTAGCTTATTTATCTTATTTATTGATTGATTCTTCTTGCTCCTTTTTTTTTTCTGTTTCTCTTCTGTCCTTCTCGTTCTATCTTTTATATCTTATTCTTGCTCTAGGAAAGTTTGTGTATTTTTGGAATACATTGTATGTATTGAATGTATTTTATGTATTTGGCTGAAGCCGTTTAACCTGAGCAGACTCTCCTAAATCTGTCATGTTTAACAGTTTTCTTCCAGTATATTATGACTTTGTAATCTAAGTGATGTTTGTTATGTTAGCCAGGACAACAGATGGAAAGTAGCTTCTCTGCTAAATCTGGTGCATCCATCTTGTTCTTTGTAATTAATGCCAATACACACTGCCCTGTAACTAAATAAATAAATACAAAAACAAATACAAAAGGAAGCATGGGGAAGTGCAAATTTAATAATACCTGATTGGTGAAAAGATCATCTGAATTTGGTCGACAGAAGTGGAGCGGAACATGTTTGAAGCTTGCTGCACTTTGTACAAGGAGTAAATAAATACATTTTCCTACATTCTAGGAGTCACAGATTTCTGCCAGTATGGTCATGAAATATAGTCGTGGAAAAAATTATTACACCACCCCTTGTTTTCTTCAATTTCTTGTTCATTTTAATGCCTGGTACAACTAAAGGTACATTTGTTTGGACAAATATAATGATAACAAAAATAGCTCATAGTAGTTTCATTTCAGAGCTGATATCTATCCATTTTCCATGTTTTCTTGATAAAAACCAAATTCACTTCAGTTTTTACATTAATATCTATGGCACTGTACTGACAAAAACAGTGCTTTTAGGCATTCCATGTTTTCTTTTGTCTGTTTTAGTCACATGATACACACAGGAGTTAGTACTGGATTGTATAACTATTATTTTTGATGACTTTTGATGGACTCATAATTTTTTCCGCAACTATATCTTTGAAAAATAAGGTTTTTTCAGGTTGTTTTCACACAATTTTGTTTTTGTTTTTTTTTTCGAAGGTCTTTTTATTAATAACAGAACATGAATAAAACATTCACTATACAGGAAGGTGATTTTTGATTTTCTGAACAACATCCACCCATGACACAACACATAACCCTACCGCAACATGAACAGACACAAACAACCACTGAAAAAAATTATGAAAAGACGGAATGAAAATTACAAAAAAAAAAAAAAAAAAACCCAGACATGTTTAAACAGCATAAATAAGTGCAGTATAAAACAAACAAACAAACAAAAAAAAAATGCTGTGAAATGGGCATTAAATTCTGTGGTAAATAGTCTTAAAAAGTCTTAAATTTAACTTGTAGAACCCTGTTGGAACCCTGGTTTAAAAACAGTATCTGAGCTTTAACACCAAAAATCACCATTATACCAGTAGACCCAGGCAGAATTTTCCAAGTAAAAGTTTGTCCGAGTTGAATATTTGAACCTAATGAGGCGTTTCATCCCCACACTGCCTCTCAGCTGGACGAGGGCTGGATGGATGATGACAGGAACGACTTCCTGGATGACCTCCACATGGACATGCTGGAGCAGCAGCACCATCAGGCCATGCAGTTCACCGCCAGCATGCTGCAGCAGGTACACAACAACAACCCAAACACACACAGACACACACCGACACACACATGCACAGCGTGAGCAGACAAACTATCAGTCAGCCTGCACATATGTTCACTTATAGATTACCTTTGTATAGAGTCATTTCCACTGGGGATAACAGCTGTTCACTTGTGTACAGGATATTGATTTATCAGGTTTTCTGATGTCCTATTGATATCTGCTCCATAATTCAGGAGTTGGATTTGTCCATGTTCTCTTAAGCAGATAGAGAATTATAAATTATCTTTAAAAAATGAGTAGGATTTTTACTTTATATTGGTTGCTATATTGTTATATTGTTATTTTATAGATGATTTTTAAAATCAGAACAGAGTCAGAATACTTTATTAATCCCAGGGGGAAATTATTGGGTGTTACAATCACTCCATTCAAGTATAATAAAGAGTAGCAAGAAAGAAATAATTGATACAACAGAAAAAGAAAGAAAGAAAGATACAAACAAAGAAACAAACAAACAAAAATATAGATTAAAACACTAATAAGACACAATTATTAAGAGGTACAGGGTTGAGGGAGGTGTTGGGTATCACTAGGGGTTATAAGGATGTACAAGTGTGTATATATATGTATGTGTGTGTGTGTGTGTATATATATATATATATATATATATTTTTTTTTTTTTTTTTTTTTTTTTTTTTTTTTTCCCTTTTTTTTTTTCTTTTTCTTTTGTATCAATAATTTCTTTCTTGTTACTCTTTATTATACTTGAATGGAATGATTGTAACACCCAATAATTTATGATTCGGATCTAATTTTAAAAACCATGTTTAAAATAACAATATAACGACCAATATAAAGTAAAAATCCTACTCATTTTTTTTTTTTTTAGATAATTTATGATTCTCTGTCTGCTTAAGAGAACATGGAAAAATCAAACTCCACTGAATTATACCTATATCAATAGGTGCTTATGTAAATTATATTATCTTTGTTCATAATATAAAGCCAGAAACCAAATTATTTAATAATAAGTATCTGTCATATTATAGTATATAGTACAGATATGCTTAGACTAGGAGGATTATTACTGTTGTTAATTATTTAAGGAGAAGGGGTGGGAGTTTATAAGTTATGCTTCTTCTCACTCCTTTTCAAATATGTATTATATGTCTTATGTTGATTTATTTTCTTCTGTTTTGACATTCATATTCAAAATGAAATAGATCAGTCAAAATTAGAGCAGCAATTTGTTCCATATGTACTAGACAATATATTATTAATATGGTAAAGAAATACACGCAGTAAGTGCAAAAACATTATTATGTGTAATTCTAATTCTGTGGTTTTAAGGTGGAGTTCAACAGTCTGGTGGACACAGGCAGGAAGGATTTCCTGTGTGGTTCAGTGGTGCATTTGGGTGTAAAAAAAAAAAAAAAAGATGTTAGGTTTCCATAGACAGCTTTGTTGATCATCACATGAGACTTGAAAAAGAATCCAAAGTGAATAGACAAAACCATGGGAATTTATAGGATGGAAAGAATAAACTTCACTGTACATTTGAAGATGGATTATTTTATGCAACACTGGAAGGAGTGGGTGAGAGATGTGAGACCTCTGACTATGAATGTGGACTCAAAACCCTCTAACTGAAGGAAATGTGTTTTTATTTATCTATTTATATATTGATTCTTTACTCTGAAATCTGCCAAAGCAACAATAAACTGCTGTAAATGTTGTTGTTGTTTTCTACACCCACTCTCTGGATGTATGTAGTTCATGTGTATCTGTCTAATTTTTTTTTCAATTTTTGTAAAAACCTAACTTCTTTCAATTAAAAAACAAAGAAAAAGACAAAGGATCCAAAGTAAAACTACAGACAAACGGACAGATGGATCTCTCTCTCTCTAATCCATTTGTTTGTTGTTTTAGAAGAAGCATGAGGAGGATGGAGGCACCACAGACACCGCTACGCTCTTGTCCAACCACCATGAAAAGGACAGCGGTGTCGGTCGCACCGATGAAAGTACCAGAAATGATGAGAGTTCAGAGCAGGAGAACCTCGCCGACGACCAGACCACGGCCTCCAACACGCTGGGCAGCTGCCGAAAGCTGACCTACAGCCAGGACACGCTGGGCAGCACCGACCTGCCCTTCAGCGGAGAGTCCTTCATCTCCGCCGATTACACCGACACTGACTTCCTGGGCATCCCGGCGGACGAGTGCGAGCGCTTCAGGGAGCTTCTGGAGCTGAAGTGCCAGATGGGTCTGGGGGCGCAGGGTCTGTACTGCCAAGGCGTAGGGGGGGCAGAAGGCCAAGACCAGGAGGGTGTGGACAAAGAGCTGGAGCTGCTCAACGAGGAGCTGCGCACCATCGAGCTGGAGTGTCTGAACATCGTCCGAGCTCATAAGATGCAGCAGCTGAGGGATCAATGCCGCGAGTCCTGGATGCTCCACAACAGCGGCTTCCGCAACTACAACACCAGCATCGACGCGCGCCGCCACGAGCTCTCCGACATCACGGAGCTGCCGGAAAAGTCCGACAAGGACAGCTCCAGTGCCTACAACACCGGGGAGAGCTGCCGCAGCACCCCCCTCACACTGGAGTTGTCCCCAGATAACTCACTCCGCCGAGGGGGTGAGAACCAGGGAGCGGCGGGGGCGTCGACCAGCTCCGGCAGCAGGATGTTGAAGCCACTTCTGTCTCCTGTCCAAGAGGCTCCAAGCAGGAGCAGAAGCTCTTCTAAGGACCTGGATGGAGCCCTGCAGTCCGAGACCAAGGAGAGGAAGCTGGGGGAGTCCAGCAAGGCCGGACGGGGCTTCTCACATTCACCGTACAAACACGCTCACATCCCCGCCCACGCCCAGCACTACCAGAGCTACATGCAGCTGATCCAGCAGAAGTCCGCTGTGGAATACGCCCAGAGCCAGATGAGCCTGGTCAGCATGTGCCGGGACCCCATCACCCCCAACGACCTGGAGCCAAAGATGGAGTGGAAAGTGAAGATCCGCAGCGACGGCACACGATACATCACCAAGCGACCGGTCCGGGACAAACTGCTGAGGGAACGAGCCCTGCGCATCCACGAAGAACGCAGCGGGATGACCACGGATGACGATGCCATAAGCGAGCTGAAGATGGGCCGATACTGGAGCAAAGAGGAGAGGAAGCAGCACGCGGTCCGAGCCAAGGAGCAGAGGCAACGACGCGAGTTCATGAAGCAGAGCCGGGCCGACTGTATGAAAGAGCAGGCCGGACCCGAGGACAAAAAGGAGCCCAACATCATCGAACTCAGCCACAAAAAGATGATGAAAAAGAGGAATAAGAAAATATTTGACAACTGGATGACCATCCAGGAACTGCTGACCCATGGTACCAAGTCACCAGATGGGACACGGGTTTATAACTCACTCCTGTCCGTGACCACAGTCTAAGTCCTGTTCAGGTTCAGGTTCAGGTGAAGGTCGGCCGAGGACGGACTGGAGCGTAATGGACTGTACATAGGACACTACCGGTTGGGGTAGAGATTCCTGCCTCGTTCAATGTGGCAACATTTTGTAAATAGAAAATAAGGAAAGCCTTTTCTGGACGAACATTTTCCACCACTGTGGTGAAGAAAAGGTCCTTTAAATGACAGTGGGACTTCCAGATATAAATCGGACATTGGTATGAGGATGATTTGTCAAATTCTTTCAATAACCTTTTCTACCTTTGTGCTTGATCTTTTGAATAATTTGGAAACAAAAGAACACAATATTTTACTCTTGTGGGAGGTTTTGATAGTGTGAAAAGACCGTGTGCCATACATAAACAGCCAGCATTTACACTCTTTTACATTATTTTCTTCGTACTATATATCTTTGTCAGTATTTTACTGTTAGCATACTTAATGCTTTTATGGAAACGATGCTATTTTCCTGCAAGGTAGAACACGTAACCCTTTTCAAAAGGACTTTGTAAATTAAAAATAAACATTTTGTAACAAATCCACTTTTTTAGTTTTATTTTTCTCTAACAGTGCTGATTTCCCAAAGCGAAGAAAACTACCAGTGATGTACCATCTGTTCCATAATGTAGAAACATACCGTGATGTCAGATGTTGTTGCGTTTGTACGTTTGTTTGGAGATGTTTCTCCTGTTGTTGAAACTGAAATGTTTGTTCAAGCACATTGTAGTCGCTTAATCTTTCTTAGGGTTTCATGTATCAACAGAATAACAGCTTAACAAATCCGTAGTTAGCCACACATTTTGATGTCTTGTAAAATGAGAGAAATAATAAATTATTGTTTTATATATGATGAGCTTTCAAATGCTGGTTGAATTTGTCCTTCATTGAAAAGTGAAACAATAAATAAAAATGGTTCAGGTTGGACTTGGATTACGATGTCAAACCAAGGACAAACTTTAATTTAGTTGTTTTTTCCTCCTTTTAAAACCCTTTAACCAATACCAGGACAGGGCTCAGTCGTATTCTGCTGTGTGTGGATGCATTAATCAGCCTCATTTAACCGAACCTTAATTATTCTTCATAGTGGGGCTTAATAGTCAGTGTCATTGTGCATTTATTAACACTTTCCTCTTTATTTCGTCTTAAAACTAGTGATTTAACATGACATTCACAAACACACTTGCTTTTTTCCTCAATATATAAGACTTGTTTATTTTATGTGCTTACATTAATTATATCCCCAAAATAGAGTTTCGGGGATATAATGGTTTTACCCTGACCGCTACTGCCAGATATCCTTCGTGTAAACGCGATATCTAGGACAGATTTGATTGGATTTCTTATCCCTTGGTAGCCAACATAGGGGACCCCTGGTGGAAGAACGCTATCGATTTCAGCTTCTCAGTAGCTGGGTTTCCATTACCCTCAGAAATGCGCAAAATGTAAATTACACAGTAGAAAACCGGTAATGGAAACACAGAAATGTCGCAAAAATGGTCAAAGATCGCAAAAAAAGTTTTTAAACTTTGATGAGGTGGTTTTTGAGACATTTCGATACAGAAGTGTTGCACGAAAGTGTCATGGAAACACATTTTGTGCATTTTCAACCATCTGTGCATGGTGGTTTTGCTCAGGCCAAAGGTCTGACCTTTGACCCTGTACTCAGAACAGGTGGTTGTAGTTTGTACAGGACAAAAGACACTGGCTTTAGTGGAGAAACTGTTTCTGGTGCCATGAGAGGTTCAAAAACATCACACAGTTCATTAAATGTTTCCTGGGTCTTGCAGAAATTATGGATCCACAGCTCGTTGGTGATTTTCTGATGTACAATTCTCTCCCAGAAATCCATTTTGCGTGGCCGTTGCCATAAATAAGGACTTTGCCTTGGGACGATTTTACGTTCTCTTCTTCTTTTGTTTGAGACAGTCACTGCAGTAGATGAACCCACACTACAGTGTCGACACCCTGGAGGTTTGGCATGAAACGCAGCATGTCCATCTTCCTTAAACAAGCATCTTGTGAGAACTGTACAGTATTTTACAAGAATTATGACATGCTGCGAGACAGAACTTTACTAGAATCACACATCAGAAGCCAAACACTCCAATGGAAACACCTTGTACTTTGTCAAAATTGTAGAAATATCACTTTTATCTTGCGGAAAACTGTCATGGAAACCCAGTTTATAAGTATTGTAAGTCATCCAAATGGGGGCACTTTAGTTGAAAATCAGTTTTTTGGACATAAATCAAGCAATAATTGGCTGATTGAGATCAACTTTGGTTCATACTGATAGTCTTACAAATGTTCATTTTCTGGCTACCATCCAGAGTTCATACGGTGTCGTTTTCATTCACCAGGTGGAGTTTTGTGAGAAAAATTGGTACTCTGAGCATTCTTCTGCCCCTATCAGGTCGATGTAGCTCAAACTGAGTTCAGATCAATTGTCTAACAATTATTGTGGATTGATTTATATATCCTCCTGAGACCCAGAAATGCATTTTTGTTCTCTGTAGGGGACAGAAGTTTCACAGTTTTACTTAAAAAGTGTTGTCCATCACAACAGACATTCCATTAAAATAAATAAATAAATAAATAAATAAAAATAATTCAAAAATGTATCTGATAAAACTGTTGCATTTTCCAATCAAGACAATTCTTTAATCTAAAAAAAGCTAAAACTTTCACTTTCCTGGGTGTCAGTAGGATATAGCAGAGGACTGGATGGATTTCGGAGCTAAACCCTTGCTGTCGACACCTGACCACATAAGCCTAGTTTTACATGGGGGTCTCTTGTGCCGTTCTTTTATTGTTGTTGACATCAGCCAATTTATTTCTAAGCTTATGGTGGTTTGTGTTTGCAGCTGTAGAGGACTAAAGCAGCAGTGTTTAAGAATTTGGGACCAAGCCTGAGTTTTTTTATGGAAAAAATGACCCCAGCCTTCTACATAGAGTTGTGAGTGTAGGATGTTTTCATGGTCGACAGAAATGGAGTTAATGTCAAATGTACAACCGGCTCCAGACACAAAACAGACCTGACAAAACTACAGATAAACATGCAAGTGTGTTCAGATCTTATATATTGAACCCGTATTTATTTTATCTTTTAAAAAATTACCAATTCATATATTTAGCACAGTAGCGGCATTGTACCCGTGGTGCCATTGTACGATAGCATGATAAGTAGGACTTGTCTGCCACCACTATCCATTTGTAAACTATCATTTAATCATGCATTGTGCAGGTAATAATTTGAGCCAACATGTGAGGCATGAAGGGAAGAGCATGTATTTGTTTGGCCTGTCAAGCATGATTAAATTCATCCAGCGGTAGTGAACTGCAGCCTTCACATTGTAGCATCGTCTGCTAGCAGTAGAAATTTTATGAACGGCAGCATAAACACTTCCGAAAATGGAGTATGGTGGCAGGGATGAAGAATTCAAAGTAGAGAGAGGCTGAAATCTCCCAGCATACCTCACAACATTTGAATATGGACATACACTGAACAAAAATATAAATGCCACACTTTTGTTTTTGCTCCCATTTTTCATGAGCTGAACTCAAAGATCTAAAACTTTTTCTGTGTACATACAAGGTTTATTTCTCTCAAATATTGTTCACAAATCTGTTTAAATTTGTGTTAGTGAACACTTCTTCTTTGCTGAGATAATCCATCCACCTCACAGGTGTGGCATATCAAGATGCTGATTAGACAGCAGGATTGTTGCACAGGTGTGCCTTAGGCTGGCCACAATAAAAAGCCACTCTAAAATGTGTAGTTTTATCACAGCACAATACCACAGATGTCACAAGTTTTGAGGGAATATGAAATCGGCATGCTGACTTCAGGAATCTCCACCAGAGCTTTTGCCTGTGAATTGAATGTTCATTTCTCTACCATAAACCATCTCCAAAGCTGTTTCAGAGAATTCATGAAGAAGACTGTGCGAGGAAAATGGTGGTCACACCAAATGCTGACTGGTTTTCTGACCCCCCTGGACCACCCAATACAGTAAAACTGCACATTTTAGAGTGGCCTTTTATTGTGGCCAGCCTAAGTCACACCTGTGCAATAATCCTGCTGTCTAATCAGCATCTTGATATGCCAAACCTGTGAGGTGGATGGATTATCTCAGCAAAGGACAAAGGAGAAGTGCTCACTAACACAGATTTAGACAAATTTATGAACAATATTTGAGAGAAATAGGCCTTTTGTGTTCGTAGAAAAAGTTTTAGATCTTTGAGTTCAGCTCATGAAAAATGGGAGCAAAAACAAAAGTGTGGCATTTATATTTTTGTTCAGTGTAAAATTGTGCCTGGTAGATAGTCAGGTAATGTTTCTATTCATTTGGTGAGTTTGGCGGTGATCGGGCCGGTGAAGGCTGAGGAAAATCCGTACAAACGCCCTCCTGTGCTGCGACACCGATGGGACACAGAACGTGTATTATATAGTAGGATGATGCATCTTCAGAAAGAACATGCAAAAGATATCCTCATATTCAACCGATCAGAATCACGATCTGACTGTGACGCTGTTTTCTTTCTATACTGATGCATAATGTTGTATATAAAAAACAAAAACCAACATCACATATGGTTTAATTCAGAGCGGTTTTTCATCATACTCCATTAAAATGTAAATTAACTCATATTTAATGATCGTCTTATTTTCCTCTGAGTTTCATTAAAATGCAAAAGACCGTTTTGAGACCAATTAAAACAGACGTATGCATTTCCACAATCTCAGATCCCAGATGATTCAGTTTAGATTCTAGTTATTCCTCTTTTCTCCTTTTCTTTATGCATTTAAATTCCCATGATGCATTGTTGCTACAGTCCTAGAATCGCTCTCTTGCTTGTGTAATTGGTGTTTGACATGTTGTGAGTGTGTTTCATGTCAGAACCCAAACAGGGCAACAGCGTGTCGGCCTCATATTTACATAAACCCGTCCAATAACTCCAGCTCCTGCCGCTCGGATCTGACGAAGCTGAAGGTTGACGACAAAAATCCTGCTCCTTTGTTGTCGTCTGACGTCCTGACGGAGCTTCCCTCTGGTGGATCCTGCAGTCACGGTTGTTATTAATCATCTTTTTATTGCTCTTCTTCAGTCAGACCAAACACCCCTAGAGTTTGGAACTGAAGTGACGTTAAATCTATTGTTTCGTGTTGTAACTGATGTGAGTGAAGCGACCATGTGGCTGCTTCACATGGGGCTTCCTCCTCATTGAGCTGAAGCTCCAGACTGATGCCATCTGTGTGAGACACCTCCAATCCATATGATCCTTCAATTAACAGATTAAAGCTTCAGTACTGACGACAAACGCAGCTTCATATCACTACTATGCATTATTTTTGTCTATACAGCTAATGTTATGATCCAGTCATTCAACTCCAACTAAGTGGTAACCTAGGTTATAATAGTTTTGGATTTTTCATTATAGTTCACTTTTATTTAGTTTTGACTTTTTTTTCTCTAATTCAGTTTTATTTCGTTTTTAGAGCAGGTTTGCTAGTTTTTATTAGTTTTCATTTTTTTCTAAATGCTTAGTTTTAGTTTAGTTTTAGTGTTAATTTTAGATTTGTCATATCTTTTATCTTCTTCGCCATCATATTCAAATAAATCCCAGACAGGACTCAGCTGCTTTCTCCCAACTTTAGTCTCCATGTTTCCTGGTAGAGTGGGGACCAGACAAGGTTATTATCGTCAACGAAAACTAACGAAATGACGAAAACTAGAATTGTAAAAACATTTTTGTTAACTGAAATAAATAAAAACTGTAATAAAAAGAAAAAAACGATAACTAACTGAAACTGTATTGTGCGTTTACAAAACTAACTAAAACGTATAAAAATTCTGGATTAAATTCCCTTCGTTTTCGTCTTTGTCAATGTCGGATTGATTTAAAATCGATTTATTTCGCTCAAGCAATTTTAGCTAGCGGCACCATATGATATTTAACGGTCCGTCACTTGTGGTTTCCAGTCGTCTTCTCATCCCCACTCTACCTGGAAACATGGAGACTAAAGTTGGGAGAAAGTAGCAGAGTCCTGTCTGGGATTTATTTGAATTCGACGGTGAAGAAGATAAAAGATATAAAAAAAACCAAAAACTAAACTAAAACTAAGCATTTAGAAAATAACGAAAACTAATAAAAACTAGCAAACCTGCTCTAAAAACGAATTAAAACTAACTGAATTAGAGAAAAAAAAAAGTCAAAACTAAATAAAACTAAACTATAATGAAAAATCCAAAACTATTAGAACCTTGGGACCAGAAGACGACTCGAAAACGACAAGTGACCAGAAGTGACGGACCGTGAAGTGCCGTATGGTGCAGTGGCAGCTGCTCGTCTTGCAGACAGGGGAAGCTCATTGTTGGCTTACATCAAAAAAAAAAAAAAAAAAAAAAAATTGTCAAGTTATTTAAACATACATTCGGCCCTCTGTTCCTTTTTAAGAAAATGCTCAGTGACCTTATCGTACTGAGTAGGCGTCTTTTCCAGGGACTGGACCAGTGTCCTCTCTGCTTAGACGGCCTTGGCCCAGTGTGTTGTGGGTGTTGGACTTCAGCCTTTTTAAACTACAGATGCTCCTTTCACTCCGACCTAGCCGACAGTTTGATTGATTTAACTATCTACAAAACGATATTACACTCGAACAAGAAATGATTAAATTATGAAACTGAAACAAGAAAACGCTGAAATTATGTTCAGTTGAAACAAGGAAGTCCAATGAGTGTGTTTTATTTACAGTGCAAGAAATGAACGAGTAATTTCGTAGTGGTTTCTCTCTTGATTTCACAGCAGAATGTGTGACGGTATTAAACTGAACTGTCAGTGAAGGAGTAGATCTCAAAATAGCTGTCAATCAAACGGGATTCAGCCTTTCAACTGGTCCTCCAATCAGCACGTGGGATTCTGTTTTTGATATGATTGCCCTCAAATGTAATCTCAGCATGATGATTAAAGTACGTGATGAGTAAATTAAATATTGGAAAATATCTTATTTTGACTGAAAATGCAAAATAGAGAGGATAATATTAAGATAAATGGTGCTAAATCCCTTAACCCATAAAGACCCAGTGCTACTTTTGTGGCAGTTCCCAAATGAATTTTTTTCTATTTTTAACCTTTCTTTATCGATTTATCACCATTTACTCAAAAATGTAAAATACATAACATAATATTAAAGTGAAAATCAGGTATTTTCCTATATTAAATATTCAGATTACATAGATTTGCATTAAAGCTCAGGTTGAATTTGAGGGTTATTATATCAGAAATCGAGAAAACTGAAGAGAAAGTGACTTTTTCAACATTAACTGAATGTAAACCAAGTGTGTCCACAGCACTACAACTGTCTATTTTGTTCTTATAATTTAATTTTAAGACTCGGAATTATTTTAGCAGTGACTTCCAAATTAATTTTTCCTCTCTAATTAACCTTTCCTAATTGATTTATCACCATTTATTATAAAATCATCCTCTGTATTTTCCATTTTTTTCTGCACAATCTATCATAAACCCAGTGTGTCCATCCACTGTCATTGATCCAACTCCATGGGTTTTACTGGTGAATCAATGTTGTAGAAGATGACGGTGTTTCCATGGTAACTACGGAGCCTCTGAACGTCCAAATGGGTCATATCTGATGACAATGAAAAGATGAATAACTGTATTTTACACCAATTGTTTACATGTATTGATAGAATTAGTGGATCAACAGGTATTAACCCTTTCATGAATTATGAGAACCTTAGTGAATATTTTTTTATTGAGTGTTTTTTTTCCTCTTTAGGCTTGAAAAAAAAAACAATGCAATTGATTTTTTTTTTAATTTTTTTTTTAAATGAACCTATTTTTCATGGAGTTACAAAAATGTCCACTCAGCTGGACACCATGCATTTAAGTTTTGAAGCAAAGAAACATTTATTTAAAAATCATCATCAGAAAGTGATATACTGTGTGAAAACTATGAATTAAAAACACTTGTAATGCGGCTAATTGCTAAATTGCTACAGTTTTCTCACATTTTATCATACTCTAATATTAGTTATTACTCATTTCATGGAGATAATATCCTCCTGACACCCAGGAAATGGACAGTTTTAGCTTTTTTACATTAAAAAATTGTCTTGATTGGAAACTGCATGATGCAACAGTTTTTTTCAGATACATTTTAAAAATTATTTTATTTATTTATTTGATTTTTTTTAATGGAATGTCCTTTGTAATGGACAGCATTTTTAAAGTAAAACTGCCAAACTTTTGTCCCCTATAGAGGGCAAAATGCATTGCTGGGTCTCAGGAGGATATGCAAAAAAACAAAACAAAACAACTTTTTGTTTCAGAAAACTGTTAATGACAGTCTAATAACAAGTAGCAATTAATTTACACTAAAACATGTTACTGCAGATCAGGTTTATCAAGAGCAGCAACATTACAGTAATGGTATGAATTGCAGTGTATTATGGGATGGTGCATAAGCGTCCACTGTGTTGGCTGATATGGAACTAAAACAACAAAACTCATGAATATACAAGAGAACAGCTGGAGAAGAACTGTCCACTGGAGTGACCACTGTGCATGAAAGGGTTAAACAGTTTAGATCAGCTGATGGTTTTGGTCGTCAGTGGATGTTTGGGTTTTTATGGGTTAAAAAAAGGTTAAATAGACAGAAAAAAAATCATTTGGGAACTGACACAAAAGTCGCACTGGGTCTTTACGGGTTTCACTGAATACACACAACACAGAGTGGAGGAGTAGAAATACTTCATTACTGTGCATAAGTGGATCTATTCAGAGTCAGTGCTTCTACTGGTACTGACAATAATCTCTTCTTCTGCTTGGGTGAAGAATGTGCGTACGTTTTACCACCTCCGCTAAAGCTTTTATTTACATGGAAATGCAAAACCAGAACAGGCTGCATATCCTTTAAGAACACTGAGGCACCATCCTCAGTTTGTGTTATTTGTCAGGTCTAATAGCTCATGAATTAATCTCTTGTCTGCGTTTTAGAGTCTGCATCACTTAAGGGGGATGATTATGATAATGAGAGCAGCCGGGGGTGGAAGCTCAGCCTCTTCCTCATGTCTGCTGGAGTAGAATTGATTGCTCCTCCTCAAGCCTGACCGAACCCAAGCCTCGTGATTTATGTCCGAGTACAGGCCTCTGTATACGCTCTTTTAATGGGAGATAACAACATGGAATGCAAGACAAACAAAGAGCTCCCACAATCAGTTTTTGGGACGTTCACCCACCCAACCACCCACCCAACTGCAGAATGCCGGAAGATTAGTTGATCACATGGTCGCTCCGATACCCCCATGTGTTTTTATTATCAGTGTGATTAAAGTGGGGGTCTCGTAGCCGGTCTGACGGTCCGGTGTTGGAGCTGCAGAGTGGGACTCATCAGTTTAAATGTCAGGCCCACATTCCGGTGTACTCATCCATTAACTGATAAGGAGGCGGCCGCTCTGTCTGCTTCTGATGCTGTTTCACTATGGAGACGTGGACGCCAGTGTCCCTCACATCAGCTGGTGAAATTATTTTTGGTGGGGCATAGTGTAACCACATATCACCACTAGGATACACCAAAACACATGCACCACCATTTTAAGATATTAATTACCTCCGCCAAATGTAATGGTAGAGGTAATGTTTTCACTGGGGTTTGTCTGTTGGTTGGTTTGTTTGTTTGTTTGTTAGCAAGATAACGCAAAAAGTTATGGATTTGGATGAAATATTCAGGAAATGTTGATAATCTGTGTATCATTCGTTTTTCAATTTAAAACCAAAAATAAAAAAACAAAAAAATGACTTTTTTTTTTTGGTTTGTTTTTCATTTTCAAAACAACAATGAAAAATGGATAACGGTTCGTTTTTCCATTTCCCGATTTTGTGCTCAAATGAAACATGGAAAAAACACATAACAATCCGTGTATCATTCGTTCATTCGTTTTTCAATTTAAAACCAAAAATGAAAACAAAAAAACCACTCGTTTTTTTGTTTTTCATTTTCAAAACAAGAATGAAAAATGGATAACGGTTCGTTGTGCTATTTCCCGATTTTGTGCTCAAATGAAAAATGGAAAAAAAAACAAAACAGATAACAACCGTTTCATCCGATTTTGTTGTTTTCAATATAGTTAAGTTGTCTGACCCGGAAGTAGTCGTAACTATGGAAAAAATAAACAAACGGAATCATGGCCGGACTGGAGGAATATTTTGCTATAATTAAACTGCTGTTAATCTTGTTAATTCAGAAAAATAGAGCCAAATTTATTTTTTTGTGTGAATGCAATACGCTTCTGTATCAAACAGCTGCTTAATTATAGCAAAATATTCCTCCAGTCCGGCCATGATTCCATTTGTTTATTTTTTCCATAGTTACGACTACTTCCGGGTCAGACAACTTAACTATACCGAAAATAGCAAAATTGGATTAAACGGTCGTTATCCATTTTTTCCATTTTTCATTTGAGCACAAAATCAGGAAATGTAAAAACGAACTGTTATCCATTTTTCATTCTGGTTTTGAAAATGAAAAACAAAAAAATGAGTCATTTTTTTGTTTTTTCATTTTTGGTTTTAAATTGAAAAACGAATGAATGATACACGGATTTGACTCGTTTTTTTGTTTTTCATTTTCAAAACAAGAATGAACAACGGATAATGGTTTGTTTTTCCGTTTCCTGATTTTGTGCTCAAATGAAACATGGAAAAAACGGATAACGACCGTTTCATCCAATTTTGCTATTTTCAATATAGTTCAGTTGTCTGACTTGGAAGTAGTCGTTACTAGGGAAAAAGTAAAAACACGGAATCAGGGCCGGACTGGAGGAATATTTTGCTATAATTAAGCAGCTGTTTGATACAGAGCATATATCATTCACACACAAAAATTAATCTGGCTCTTTTTCTGAATGAATGAGATACTGTTTTGTGAAAAAAATGACATTCGGCTCTGTTTTTCTGAATTAACGAGAAAATTATTGTCATGTAAAATTTACGTCAGATGTGAGCAGGTACTGTACCTCATCCTCCACATCGCAGCCTTGGACAGCTGCCTCTGACATGTGCTGTACAGAGCAGAACACACATTCAACAACTACTTACCAGTAAGTTACAGTAACTACAAGAAAACCAACTTTGTTATCTTGACATAACGAATCAACAAGGTAACGACCATAAAATATTATGTAAATCCATGGCCGTTCTCGGCTTCTGTACTACCAGCACGACCTTCACCCCTGGTCTAAATGCACAGTCCATACTATCAGTGGAAAAGACGCACGTGAGGGACATGTTTGACTTTAACAATTACACTGGGTTACAAAAAAATGTTTTTTGCAAGTTGTCTCGGTTTTTTCAACTGAATTCGGACCATTTTGCACCGCTAAATCCAAAAATGACATCTGTTTTTCTCAATCAGGTCAGGTTTTTTTGCTAATTTGATTTTGAAAAATTTGATCTTCTCACAAAATTGATTACATTTTTGTGACTTTATCAGTTGATTTTTTATATAGTTCTCACCTAAAATAGGTTTTAAGAGAAAAAAAATCATTTTCTAACAGGATTCCTGTTAGGTACAATGGTGTATTCACCGCAGATGTAGCAGAATACGTCAGGCTTATTTTTGCAAGATCTTCTAGTCGAAGCCATTTCATTCACCTGTAATATTAAAAAAAACATTAATCATACACTGAACAAAAATATAAACACACCACTTTTGTTTTTGCTCCCATTTTTCATGAGCTGAACTCAAAGATCTAAAACTTTTTCTATGTACACAAAAGGCCGATTTCTCTCAAATATTGTTCATAAATTTGTCTAAATCTGTGTTAGTGAGCACTTCTCCTTTGTCGTTTGCTGAGATAATCCATCCACCTCACAGGTGTGGCATATCAAGATGCTGATTAGACAGCAGGATTATTGCACAGGTGTGCCTTAGGCTGGCCACAATAAAAGGCCACTCTAAAATGTGCAGTTTTACTGTATTGGGTGGTCCAGGGGGGTCAGAAAACCAGTCAGTATTTGGTGTGACCACCATTTTCCTCGCACAGTCAAAACTTGTGACATCTGTGGTATTGTGCTGTGTGATAAAACTGCACATTTTGGAGTGGCCTTTTATTGTGGCCAGCCTAAGTCACACCTGTGCAATAATCCTGCTGTCTAATCAGCATCTTGATATGCCACACCTGTGAGATGGATGGATTATCTCAGCAAAGAAGAAGTGTTCACTCACACAAATTTAGACAGATTTGTGAACAATATTTGAGAGAAATAAACCTTGTGTGTACACAGAAAAAGTTTTAGATCTTTGAGTTCAGCTCATGAAAAATGGGAGCAAAAACAAAAGTGGTGCATTTATATTTTTATTCAGTGTAAATTGGCAAAAGTAAAATCTTCAGAACTCATTAATTGCAAGAAATATGAAAGAATTTTGTATCATATGATGTGAAAATGCCCATAAATGTAAGCAAAAATGTTAAAAAGCCAATATGTAGCATAGTTCAGAAAGTTGACCTGATTGAGCAAAATTAATGTGATTTTTGGATTCAGCACACCAAAATTATCCTAAATCAGCTCAAAAAACTTAAACAATAAATTAGTTGTTGACCAGTGTTATTTTTGGTGATTCCTATCGTCGTCTTCTTCATGTGAAACAGGTGGCCGGCACCCTCGCGCCCTCTATTGACAAGCCGCCACTGCCATCAGCATATTTACAACTACACCCACCCCCGTCACACTAACAACACAAATGCATCATAACTCCATTCATAGGAAGTCTTTGTGCATCTGACTTTTGCGTGACCTAAATAAGTGTGTTTTTTTTCTTGCTGTATAAACCTGGGAGGCACTGGAATGAAATACTCCAGCCAGTTCAGCAGGTGAGGGGTCTGTGTTAGCACATTTCACGTCTCGGATTAAAGAGAACAAGCTGCAGGATAAACAGAAAGATCTGCTGAAACACACATTCACGCTCCTCATCATATTTGGAAATCAAAGTCAAAAGCAGAAGTGCATGTACTCTGCACGTCCCCCTGAAGCCTGAACGCACCGCTGTCAAACTCATTTTATTCAATATGATCTCAACTGGGCCGGACCAGGAAAATAGTAACAGTGAAAAATGTTAACTCTTTCATGCATGAATTACGAGAACCTTAGTCAAGTTTTTTTTTTTTTTGGAGTGTTTTTATACCTCCTTAGACATTAAAAAAAATTGCGATCGAGTTTTTTTTTTCATAGGGTTACAAAAATGTCCATGCATTTAATTTTTTAAGAAAAGAAACATGTATGTAAAACCCAAAATAAGAAAGTAAAATGAAAACAATGAAAAAACAACATTTTTAAGGCTGCTAATTTGATGTTTTCTCACATTTTAACATACTCTAATGCTAGTTATTACCTCATATAATATGCAAAAAACAACTCTTTTTGTCTAACAAATAACAACTGATTTACACTTAAACATGTTAGTGCAGATCAGGTTTATCAAGAACAGCAAAGTTACAGTAATGGTATGAATTGCAGTGTATTATGGAATGTTGCATAAGTGTCCACTGTGTTGGCTCATATGGAACTAAAACAACAAAACCTTTAAATATACAAGAGAACAACTGGAGAAGAACTGTCCACTGGAGTGACCACAATGCATGAAAGGGTTAAATTACATTATGAGAATGTTTACATCTACAAAGTTCCTTTAAAAATCTGAACAACATTACATGTCTTAAGAAAAATAAGTGCATTTTTTTTACCAATATTCTGCCTCAGTTTATCATTTCCATATGTACATGACAACTTATACATCACAGCGGATCTACAAATACACAAAAGATTTCATAACAGGCAGAATACAGGTAGAATTACACTTATTTTTCTTAAGACATTTCAGATTGTTCATATTTATTCAGTTTACTCACATTTTTTGTGAAAGGATCATTTTCATGTAATTGTACTTTTTTAAACTAAAACAAAAAGAAAATTTTGTAGTTGTCATTATTTATGTTATTGTGTTATTTTACTGGTCTGACCCATTTGAGATCATCTTTGTCTGAATGTGGAACCTGAACTAAAATGGTTTTAACGTCCGCGATAACCTCCACCAGGGGGTATTGTGATGACTTTGCTTTGTGTGTTTGCGTGTGTGCTTGTTTGTTTGTTAGCGAGATAACTGAAAAAGTTATGGATGGATTTTCATGAAATTTTCCGGAAATGTTGATACTGGCACAAGGAAGAAATGATTAAATTTTGGTGGTGATCGGGGGGGGGAGGATCTGTCTTGGTGGAGGTCTGCACTCTCCGAGGGATTTTCTTGTTGTTAATGTCTTTGGTGTATTTTTTGCACTTCACAAATTCATCCTATGGGCCAGATTGAACCCTTTGGTGGGCCGGTTTTGGCCCATGGGCCGTATATTATGTTTTTATAGTATGTTTGACACCTGTGCCTTAATGTCTCCAACCTCAAAATGTTTCAAGAGTTTGTTTGATATACCTGGAATTCTGGCCGTCAAAGAGCTTTGTCCAACCAATTTCTCATTTACCTAACATACAATTTTGGGATTTTTTTTTTTTAAACAAATTTTTGAACATTTCAACTTAGAACATTTGTCCAGCCAGTTTCTTTTGACAAATTCACATGATTCCTTTTCAGATTTCACACACGTTGTTTACATGTGCCTCCCTTTCAATTTCTGCATTTTTACAAATTTTTTTAAAAGTATAAAGTGTTGTGCAACCAAGCTCCCTTTACTTTTTCACTTATTTTACTTCAATTTATATACATTAAAAATTTGAAATCAAAAACAGACAGATTTATTACACATATAGAAGTACTAAGATGACAGAATGTTTGTATCCTGGTTCTAAGCAGCAGGTCAGATGTCAGATTGTACTCCAACAGAACATGGATGGATGGAGGTGCAACTTACAAATAAAATTATACAGACTTGACTTGGTATCTGTTCAGGCGTTAAGTAAATAAATGGTCCAGAGGATTCTGTTTTCAGTGGTTAATATTAAATTAATACATTAATGATCAGGTTCTTATTCAAAACTGATGTAATTGGGGCCGTAGGCGCAAATTGGCAGCCACGCTTCTGTCAGCCTGTCCCAGGGCAGCTGTGGCTACAAATGTAGTTTACCGCCACCAGAGTGTGAATGTGTGAGTGAATGAATAATGGGTCAATAATGTAAAGCGCTTTGGGTGTCTAGAAAAGCGCTATATAAATCCAATCCATTACTATTACTATTATTATTATTATTATTATTATTATTAATAATAATAATAATAATAATAATAATAATAATAATAATTCCTTGTGTGGTTGTTCCATAAAAACCAAATCAAGAAAGTCTTTAAACCAACTAACTGCACTAAAATGATGTAATTTCTTCAATTAAAAAAAAAAAAAAAACAGTACTGACTTTTTTACTGAGAGAAAACCTAGTCTAATTAAACATTGTCGACAGTAGAATGTGGTGTAAAATCTATGTTCAACAAATCTTTGAATGTTGCCGTTCCTCTTGTGTTTTCTGCATCAGCAGTATTTTAACCTCCCACTTTTTAATTAGTGAATCTGAATCCAGATAAAAACTAAAAACTCTGACCTTGACTTGCATGACTGATCAGCGGCTAAAAGTCCTTGGTATTAAAAGCTAAAATAACCTTTCATGATATGAAGAATAGATTTATGCTCATGCGAAGAGTATAAGCACAAAAAATAAATTAACTTAATGGAAAATATTAACTTTCCCCTTGACCTGCAGGAATTTACCCCAAATCTGACCTTTAATGAAAAAAGTCCAGGTGTTTTAGTAAAGGTTTTAATATTGTACATGTGAGTTTATGCTCTTGTGTCTTAACCGACTTCATCTTTAATGCTTTCGACAACGCCGACATCAGACTATTTTATCGTCCCTGAGACAGGTTTGCTGTGAAATCATGTGACAGCCCAGAGCGACATGAGCAAACCGCCAAAGGTAACGAACTATATCACACATAAAGTGAATAATAAAATTGTTGGGCTGCTCCCATTTATCACAATTATAAGACTGAACACCACAGCGGTTTACAGCAGTGATTAATGAAAGTGAGGCGCACTGGAACGTGCTGCGTCAGATAAAATGGGCACAAGCCTGGACCATGAGCTGGTTTAGTGGTAACACTGAATGATTTTTTAGAAATGATTTCCTTCAGAGATTAAATGTGCTAAATGTTACGTATTTTAATAAGATTAATTGAAAAAAATAAATGACAAAAGTGCCGGTTTGCTGATGTTTTCAAGGTATATGATTAAGCGTTATAACACATATATATTGGTTTATGTACATTTATATAATAGTTTTATAAATCTTCCACTAAATAGAACCTGTAAAGTGAATGTATTCTAATGTGCAGACAGTGTTTTGAAGTAGATCTTGTAGCTCTGAGACAAATATTCCTTTTGAATCAAACCCATTCTCTCGTTAATTCTTGAATTTCACATTTTGACCCAAGGCTGTATCTTGGAAAGTTCAGCCAACCAGCATTTTTGACTTGATTTTTCTTTATCAGTGACTCTCATGTGGTAAAATTTCATTACTTTTATTCTGGAAGCATTTTCCTTGTAGACCAGTGTAATAGAAGAGCAATACTCATCAATAGACCTGTGAATACTGACAGTATCATGTCTACTGAAGCTGTAGCGGGGGATTTGAGACCAAATTTGCAGCTAAATGCTATGTTTGGTTTTGCTTTTTTTTTTTTTGTTATTCTGAATTTTCCGCACAGTTTTGTAGTGTTTCAGAGCCTGTCCACACGATTCAATTCAATTTTATTTATAGAGCCCAATATCACAACAAAGTCACCTCACAGGGCTTTACAGAAATTGGTGAATCGATAACAAAAAAAAAAAAAAAGAAATTTGAAAATAAGTCAAGTAATCAGTTGGTAAACGGTCGGTGAAGCAAATGGATCGATGTCCCGGTCATCCCCCATCCTTGCACTGCAAAAATCAGAATCTTACCAAGTGTATTTTTCTCATTTCTAGTCAAAATATTTAATCACACTTAAAATAAGACATAATCACTTAAAGCAGGGGTGTCAAACTCATTTTCTTCCTGGGGCCACATTCAGCCCATTTTAATCTGAAGTGGGCCGGACCAGTACAATAATAGTATGATAGTCAATCAATAATGACAACTCCAAATTGTTTTAGTTCAAAAAAAAAAACATTCAATTATGCCAGTATTGACATTTACAAACGATCCAAACAAAAAGGATGTGAAAATGAAATTTGTTAAGAAATATAAGTACAATTTTATCAATTATGCCTTGACTTATTTTTTATACATACAGGGTGGGGAAGCAAAATTTATAATATTTTGAGGCAGGGATTGAAAGACAGTGTATGACCAATTAGTTTATTGAAAGTCATGAGAATTTATTTGCCACAAAAAACTGACATAATAGAAAATGTTTTTATTCTATGTGTCCTCCTTCTTTCTCAATAACTGCCTTCACACGCTTCCTGAAACTTGCGCAAGTGTTCCTCAAATATTCGGGTGACATCTTCTCCCATTCTTCTTTAATAGTATCTTCCAGACTTTCTCGTAATGGTTTTGCTCATAGTCATTCTCTTCTTTCCATTATAAACAGTCTTTATGGACACTCCAACTATTTTTGAAATCTCCTTTGGTGTGACGAGTGCATTCAGCAAATCACACACTCTTTGACGTTTGCTTTCCTGTTACTCATATGGGCAAAAGTTTCTGAAAAGGTATGGATAATAGTGTTAGGTATGATTATGACATCAATATATGTTTGGTTTCAAAACAATTGACGTAGTGCCTGCTGAGAAAAAACAACTAAATGTTCATTGTAAATTTTGCTTCCCCACCCTGTATGTATTACAGATCAGATCTACAAAGGCACAAAACATTTAGTAACAGGCAGAATATTGTTAAAATTACATTTAATTTTCTTTAGACATTTCAGGTTGTTCATATTTGTTCAGGTTATTCACATTTTATTGTTAAAGGATAGTTTGTTAATGGAAACATTTGCATAATTTAATGTTTTTTGCACTAAATCAGAGAGAAAAAAAATTGGTGTTGTCATTATTTATAGGTTATTATCATATTATTTTTGAGTTTGATGCCATAACTTGCATTTTGCAAATTCATCCCGTTGGCCGGATTGGAACCTTTGGCGGGCCAGTTTTGGCCCCCGGGCCGCATGTTTGATACCTGTGACCTAAAGAGTAACTTGTCAGTGAGATATAAGAACTTATTTTTAGACAATAGATCTTGAAAATCTTATTTCAAGAAATCTTAACAAAATAATTTTCACATTTGTTAATTCCAGTCCCATTGGTAAAAAGCTAGTTTCACAAACTTCAGAAATCTTTTGAGGAGTATTCATATTTGCATCTCAGCGCAGCAAGAGTCATCAAAAACTCAATTTCAGGAAATAAGACTCTAAAATATGATGGATTCCAAACCTTTTTTTTTTTGTGAATATGTAGCTCATTTCATGGAGACTTTACGAAACCACAGGAGAATCTGAGGGCATTAGCCAACAGATTTTATTTGCTAAACTGTATAAATTATGATGTAACCTGTTAGACGTTGACCCAAACAAAAGATAACTTTTATAAATACTTTCCAAACCACCCCAGATTTATAAGAGCCTAAAACTAAACTGCGCCAGAACCAGTTTAACCCTTTCATGCATGAATTATTAAAACCTTAATCAAGATTTTTTTTCCTGAGTGTTTTTATTCCTCTTTAGGCATGAAAAAAACAATGTGATTACATTTTTTTTTGAAAATCAACCTGTTTTTCATGGAGTTACAAAAATGTCCACTCAGCTACACCATGAATTTTATTCTTGAAGCAAAGAAACATGTATTTAAAACCCAATATCATAAAGTGATATGAAAACAGTGAAATGAAACCATGTTTAATGCAGCTAATCTGATGTTTTCTCACATTTTAACATATTCTAACACTAGTTATTACTCACTTCATGGAGATAATATGCAAAAAATAAATATTAACAATTGATTTCCACTCAAGAACCAACCAAGAACAGCAAAGTTACAATAATGGTATGAATTGCAGTTTATGAGATGATGCATAAGTGTCCACTGTTTTGGTTGATATGGAACTAAAACAACAAAACCCATGAAAATACAAGATTAAAGCTGTAGAGCAGGGGTCTCAAATATGCGGCCCGGGGGCCAAATGCGGCCCGCCGAACGTTCCAATCCGGCCCCTGGGATGAATTTACAAAGTGCAAAAGTTCCACAGTCAAGGCTGTTGAACTCATTTTAGTTCAGGTTCCACAGACAGATCAATATGATCTCAAATAAAATAGCATAATAACCAACAAAAAATAATGACTCCATATTTTCTTCTCAATTTGATGTGGAAAAAAAAACAAAAAAAACATTATGCCGATAAATATTGACAATTTAAAATTTGTCTTTGTTTTAGTGCAAAAAATAACATTAAATTATGAAAATATTTACATTTACTAACTATCCTGTAACAATAAAATGTGAACAACCTGAACATATATAAACAACCTGAAATGTCTAAAGAAAATTAAGCACAATTTTAACAATTTTCCGCCTGTTATTAAGTGTTTAGTGTCTTTGTAGATCCGATCCATAATGCACATGTAAAAATGATAAGTTGAGGCATAATATTGTTAAAATTGTACTTTTTTTTCTCAAGAAATTAAATTTTTTTTAGGTTATTCACATCTTTTTTGTTTAGATAGCTTATAAAAGTAAGTATTTTTATAATTTAATGGGGGTTTTTTTGCATTAAAACAAAGACAAAAATTGGTAGTTGTCATTATTTATAGGTCATAATGCTATTATTCTACTGGTCCGGCCCACTGGAGATTAAATCGGGCTGAATGTGGCACCTGAAAGAAAATGAGTTTGAGAACCCTGCTGCAGAGTAACTGTCCACTGTAGTGAGCACTATGCATGAAAGGGTTAATGGCCGTCCTTCCAGCCTGAATCATACTTTGTTTGTCAGAGTGCCTGTAAAATGAGTTAACGTCTCTAAGTTTGTATGTTGGTCTTGTTTTTCTTCACTGACTCACACACACCTTTCTATGCCAAGATGAAACTAAAAGCAAAATGGAAATAAACAGCTCTGCACATTTTAAGAGGCATACCAGTAAAAAAAAAAAAAAAACACAAGGTCTCTGATTTAAAAGTAAAAAATCTGGGTAGTAAAGTCTAGAGTCTCCATTAGCTCAGAGCGACCTTCAGTATGATCTGAGCGTCTGCCGGCATCGTGACCGTCTACAGCCCGACCCGTTCGCCGCTGATGCTTCTGTCCTCCAGTCATTTCTTTTGCGCTTTGACTAAAAAGGTCACGAAAGGCAATAACGAAGCATCTGGAGGAGCTACTGTGTCACTTAACCTTCCCTTTAACCAGACAAAGGCCAAAGAGCGACGTTCAGAGATATCAGTCGAATGTTCTGCTGGAAGGATGAAAGTCTGTTTCTACACATCTGACAGAAAAGAACCAGAAACACTTTCAGCAGTGCTGGGTGATAACACACTTTTATGATTCCATTACTTTTTAGGCATGTATATTCAATACCCGATACTTGTGATTTTTTTTAACCCATAAAGACCCAAACATCCACTATCGACCAAAACCACCTTCTGATCTAAACTGTTTAATACCTGTTGATCCAATAATCCGATCAATCCGTGTAAATAATTGGTGTAAAATACAGTTATTCATCTTTTCATGGTCATCAGATATGACCCATTTGGACGTTCAGAGGCTTCATAGTTACCATGGAAACCGTCATCTTCTACAACATTGATTCACCAGTAAAACCCATGGAGTTAGATCAGTGACAGTGAATGGACACACTGGATGTAAGTTCAATTAATGATAGATTTCACCGAAAAAATGATCTTTTTCTTCAGTTTTCTCTGTTTCTGATATAATAAGCCTCAAATTTAATCTCAGCTTTAATGAACATCTACATAATCTGAACATTAAATACAGGAAAATACCTGATTTTCACTTTAACCCTTTCATGCACGAATTATGAGAACCTTAGTCAAGATTTTTTTCTTCAGTGTTTAGCCATGAAAAAAACAATGCGATCGAGTTTTTTTTTTCTATGGAGTTACAAAAATATCCATGCATTTAATTTTTGAAGTAAAGAAACATGTGTTTAAAACCCAATATCAGAAAGTGATATGAAAACAATGAAATAAAAACCTTTTTAATGCTGCTAATCTGATGTCTTCTCACATTTTAACATATTCTAATGCTAGTAATTACTCACTTCATGGAGATAATATGCAAAAAAAAACCTCCTTGTCTAACAAATAACAATTGATTTACACTCAAACATGTTAGTGCAGATCAGGTTTATCAAGAACAGTAAAGTTACAGTAATGATCTGAATTACAGTGTATGGGATGGTGCATAAATGTCCACTGTGTTGGCTGATATGGAACTAAAACAACAAAACCCATTAATATACAAGAGAACAGCTGGAGAAGAACTGTCCACTGGAGCGGACAGTGCATGCATGCATGAAAGGGTTAATATTATGCTATGTATTTTACATTTTTGAGTAAATGGTGATAAATCGATTAAGAACGGTTAAAAATAGAGAAAAATTCATTTGGGAGCTGCCACAAAAGCAGCACTGGGTCTTTAAAGGGTTAAAGCACAGGTGTCAAACATGCGGCCCGGGGGCCAAATTCGGCCCGCCAAAGGGTCCATTCCGGCCCTTGGGATGAATTTGTGAAATGCTAAAATTCCACTAAAATATTAACAATCATTTTAGTTTAGGTTTCACATTCAAACCAATTCAATCTCAAATGGGTCAGATCAGTAAAATCCTACCCAATAACCTATAAATACTCATAACTCCAAATTTTTCTCCTTGTAAATGTAAATATTTTCATGTATTTGCACTAAAACAAAATATAATTTCACAAAAAATGTGAACAACCTGAAATTTTTTAAGAGAAGTAAGTGCAATTTTAACAATATTCCACCTGTTCATAAATATTTTGTGTATGTGTAGACCTACTGTGATCTGTAAGTTATATATAATGTGCATGTGTAAACAATAAACTGAAGCATAATATTGTTAAAATTACACTTATTTATTCAGTTTGTTCATGTTATTCACAATGTTTGAAAGAATAGTTTGCAAATATAAACATTTTCATGATGTAATTTTACTTTTTTCACTGTAAAACATAGAGAAAAGTTTGGAGTTGACATTATTTATATATTATTCTGTTATTTCACTGGTTCGGCCCACTTCAGATCAAAGTTAGCTGAATGTGGCCCCTGAACTAAAATGAGTTCGACACCCCTGGGTTAAAGGATTTAGCACCATTTATCTTAATATGATCTTCTCTATTTTGCATTTTCAGTCAAAATCTGATATTTTCCTGTCTTTAATTTACTCATCATGCTGAGATTACATTTGAGGCTTATCATACCAAAAACAGAAAACTGAAGAAAACTGCTAGAAAAATGTCAAATTTAACTCTTTACTTCAAACTTGACACATATATCATTTTTACATGTAACAAATGGATGAAAGAGTGGATTGATGCCAAAATATGTTACAATATGTACGAGGGGCGGGGTTTGTTGTGCCTGGCACCACTTGTTAAAATATTGATATTGTGGATTCTCAGTTGAATATGAAAAGAACGAATGATACACAGATTAAAAATGATTAATAACCTCTGATCCACTAATCCTATCAATACATGTAAATAATTAGTGTAAAATGCAGTTTGTCATCTTTTCATGGTCATCAGATATGACCCATTTGGACGTTCAGAGGCTCCATAGTTACCATGGAAACCGTCATCTTCTACAACATTGATTCACCAGTAAAACCCATGAAGTTGGATCAATGACAGTGGATGGACATGCTTTAATCTGAGCTTTTATGAACATCTACATCAGGGGTGTCAAACTCATTTTAGTTCGGTGGCTATATTCAGCTAAATTTGACCTGCAGTGGGCCGGACCACAAAAATAATAACATAATAACCTATAAATAATGACAACTCCCAATTTTTATCTTTGTTTTCAGTGCAAAAAAAACCCCAAACATTAAATTATGAAAATACTTACTTTTATAAACTATCCAAAAGAAAAAAAAAACTGAAATTTAAATTAAAAAGCGTAAGAAAATTTAGTGCAGTTTTAATAATATTATTCCTCCACTTCTCATTTGTCCATGTGCATTATGGATCAGATCTACAAAGACACTAAACACTGAGGAACAGGCAGAAAAATAGTTCAAACTGCTGAATTTTCTTTAGACATTTCAGGTTGTTTATATTTGTTCAGGTTATTCACATTTTAGTGTTACAGGATAGTTTGTAAATGTAAATATTTTCATAATTTAATGTTATTTTTTGCACTAAAACAAAGAAAAAAATAAAGTTGTTAATTCTAGAATTTTTTTGGGCTTAATTCAAGATTTTTTTTTTACTTAATTGAAGATTTTTTTTCGAAATTTGAGATTTTTTTGGGCTTAATTGAAGATTTTTTTACTTAATTGAAGTTGTGTTTTTTTTTTTGTTTTTTTTTTTGCTTAATTCAAGATTTTTTTCCTTAATTCAAGCTCTTTTTTTTTGCTTAATTCAATTCAAGACTGTGGAATTTTTGCACTTGGCAAAAACATCCCAGGGGCTGAACTGAACCCTTTGGCATTTGGCCCCTGGAACGCATGTTTGACACCCCTGGTCTAAAGAAAACTAAGTGCAATTTTAACAATAGTTTGCCTGTTACTAAATGTTTTGTGCCTTCGTAGATCTGTAATGCACATGTAGCCTATAAATGATAAGTCAAGGCATAATATTGGTAAAATTGTTCTTACATTTCTTAACAAATTTCATTTTTTTTTAGGTTATTCACATCCTTTTTGTTTGGATAGTTTGTAAATGTAAATACTGGCATAACTGAATGTTATTTTTTGCACTAAAACCATTTGGAGTTCTCATTATTTATTGGCTATTATGCTATTATTGTACAGGTCCGGCCCACTTCAGATTAAATTGGGCTGAATGTGGCCCCCAGAAGAAAATGAGTTTGACACCCCTGCCTTATAAGATTCACACATGACACAGGCGCTTTTATTTCACGTTTATTAACCCTTTCATGCATGGTGGTCACTACAGTGGACAGTTATTCTATAGATTTTCTCTTGTATATTCATGGGTTTTGTTGTTTTTGTTCCATACCAACGAACACAGTGGACACTAATGCATCATCCCACACACTGACATTACTGTAACTTTCCTTATTTTATCTGAATCAATTACTAATTGTTATTAGACTGTAATTAACAGTTTTGGTTTTTTTTTAATAAACAAAGTTTTTTTTTTTTTTTGCATATTATCTGAGTGAGTGATAACTAGTATTATAGTATGTTAAAATAGGAGAAAACATTAGATTAGCAGCATTAACCTCCTGAGACCCAGGAAAATGAAAATTGTAGCTTTTTTCCATTAAACAGTTGTCTTGATTGGAAACTGCATAATGCAACAGGTTGTTGTTTTTTTTTGTTTGTTTGTTTTTTGTTTTGTTTTTTTCAGATACATTTTTTTAAAAATTATTTTTATTTATTTATTTTTTTTAATGGAATGTTCTTTGCAATGGACAGCTAGTAAAACTGTCAAACTTTTGTCCCCAACAGAGGACAAAAATGCATTGCTGGGTCTCAGGAGGGTAAAAATGTTTTTATTTCATAGTTTTCACACGGTATGTCAGTAAATGCATGTTTCTGAGCTTCAAAAATTAAACACATGGTGTCCAGCTGAGTGGACATTATTGTAACTCCATGAAAAATAGGTTCATAAAAAAAAAAATCAATCAATCAATCATTGTTTTTTTCACGCCTAAAGAGGAATAAAAACACTCAGGAAAAAATCTTGATTAAGGTTCTCATAATTCATGCATGAAAGGGTTAATTAATATCAGTATTTTATTAGCGTAATCGATCCTCAAATGAGTAGTGTGCGAGTACTGATATAGCGATACTCCGACCACTAACTGAGAAACTAATAAAACATTTTTGCATGAAACTCTGTATCCGTTCCTGTGCGCCAAAAGCAACATTTTTTGGTATCGTTTCGTTCCTCCTTTTCGTACACGTTTCCATCAGATGAATTCCGTCCAACTCTTTGAATGCCAAAGACGCACAAATGTCTCCAACTACGTATTTGACCCTTGCATGGTCTTGTTAGCTTCAAAGGGCCCTTAGCTTGTGTTTTGTTTATGGCCCCGCCGAGCCATAACTCACGGCGGTCCGTCCTCCCACAGCTCGTCCCTCTCTGCACAGCTTTTCTCACAGCCGGGCTTCCTGGGTCAGATCGCATGAACTTCTATGGCTCCCCATCCGCAGATTTATTGGTTGACAGCTAATTTATCCATTATACACATTCCAAATTATAGGCTTTGGGCAGCAGGATGGCGGCAAAAGGACAAGGAAGGAGGGAAAGTGGGCTAGAGAGGGAAAGTCCTGAATCCCACCACATCTCCTGCTGGATTCATTGGATTTATCCCCTTCTATCAGTGTTTGTGATCAAAGAGAGCACGGTTTGATAACACCTCCATCATGATGTGTTAAGTACAGAACTGTCACCTATGCCCCAGCTGGAGAAGGAAAGACGTGGAGTTTTAGTTCCAGAGATCGGACACGGAAAATATAGTTATAATGAAAAGTTCTGGAGCCTCTGCTTGAATGGAGGAAAAAAAAAAGTAGTAGAAACTGGATGGAGCAGCTTTTACTTTCACTGTCTGAGCAGCGGAGTCTTTTCAGACCTGGTAAACGAGTGTTCAACGTATGAGATTAGATGACGACAAAAGTGCCGATGAATTACCGTAACGTTTGTGTCATGTTTCCCATACACTTTGGGTGTTTTCACAGTGTGTACCTGAGTCTGTATCCAAGTACACTGGACCCCAAAGTCCGCTTACTTTTTTAAAAAGTTCCATGCGGGAGTACCATACCTGAGTCCAGCTGAGAAGGTTGTTCCGAGTGTGGACTGTGTGGACTCCAGTATGGTATGTTGCAGTGTGAAAGTGATCCATGCCCAAGGCCAGAACTGACCGAATCACCACTCCGACAACGGAAATGACTTAATCACCACAAGACCATAGAAGATGCTCCTGTTGTCCCCAGAAAAAGCCTCGGATCTACGCGGCACGGGCTCGCCTTATTGACCGAACCACTTGGTGATATATCAGGGACAACGATGGTCGCTCTTCTTCACTTTGCCTCAAACAAGCTAACAGATAGACAAGTATTACCTGTCCAGACAAATGAACAGAACAGTCGCTCAGTCCATGATGTAAGGCAGGGCTCTCAAACTCATTTTCTTTCAGGGGCCACATTCAGCCTGATTTGATCTCCAGTGGGGTGGACCAGCAAAATAATAGCATAATAACCTAGAAATAAATGACAACTCCAAATTTTTGTCTTTGTTTTAGTGTAAAAAAATGAATAAATTAATTAATTAATTAAGAAAATACTTACTTTCATAAACTAACCAAAAAAACCTGAAAAAAATGAAATTTAAATGAAAAAAATTAAGATAATGTTGTGCAATTTTTACAATATTCTGCCTCAACTTATCATTAAGACGTGCATTATGGATCGGATCTACAAAGACACTAAACACTTAGTAACAGGCAGAAAATTGTTAAAATTATGCTTAATTTTCTTTAGACATTTCATATTTCTTCAGGTTATTCACATTTTATTGTTACAGGATAGTTAGTAAATGTAAATATTTCCATAATTTAATGTTATGTTTTGCTCTAAAACAAAGACAAAAATTTGAAGTTGTCATTATTTATAGGCAGAATGTAATATTATTTTTCTCACATCAAAGCAAGAAGAAAATATGGAGTCGTTATTTTTTGGAGGTTATTATGCTGTTATTATTTTACTGTAGATCATATTGGTCTGTATGTGGAACCTAAATTAAAATGAGTTCCACAGCCTTGACTGTGGAACTTTTGCACTTCGCAAATTCATTCCATGGGTCTGACTGGAACCTTTGGTAGGCCGCATTTGGCCCCCGGGCCGCATGTTTGCGGCCCCAAACCACTACAGATGGTCCAGAATGCAGCAGCGCGTCTGGTCTTCAATCAGCCTAAAAGGGCACATGTCACCCCCTTACTCATTGAGTTACACTGGCTACCCATAGCTGCCCGCATCAAATTCAAATCTTTAATCCTAGCCTACAAAATTCTCCGTGGGTCTGCTCCTGTCTACTTAGGTGCACTAATAAAAGCTTATGTTGCCCCACGACCACTCCGCTCGTCTGGGGAACGTAGTCTGGTGGTCCCCAGACCTTGTACAAGACAATCCAGGCTCTTTTCATGGGTCGTTCCATGTTGGTGGAACGCTCTACCAAGTGCTACAAGAACAGAGTCATCCCTGCCTATCTTCAAGAAGCTCCTGAAGACCCAGCTCTTCCGAGAGCACCTCCTGTCCTAGCACTTTCAAACATTCCATTTTAAATATTCTAATAAGGTTTTTCCCAGGACAACCACAGATTCTTTCACGATTATCTCTGGACCTGCTGCGGTGGTCCGGCCTCTTCCCTGCCCTCATCATCACCACTCACTTATCCTCAACCGCCTCCATGTGTCTCCCCCTACTCCCCCCTTCTCCCCCTCTCCCCCAGTCCCTATCTCTATCGCTCTCTCTTTTTCCCCTTCTCTACTCTCTCTCTTTAACCCCAACTGGTCAAGGCAGACGGCCATCCTCCAGGAGTCTGGGTCTGCTCGAGGTTTCTGCCTGTTAAAGGGAAGTTTTTCCTCGCCACTGTCACCAGTCACAAGTGTTTGCTCCTGGAGGATTCTGTTGGGTTTCTGTAAATTGACTTAGAGTCTGGTTTTGACCAACTCTATATATAAAATGTCAAGAGATAACTTTCTTGTGATCTGGCGCTATATAAATAAAATTTGATTGATTGAGTGATTTAATTGGTTTTCCCCTGTAAGTCGCTTTGGAAAAAAGCGTCTGCCAAATGCGTAAACATAAACATAAACATAAACATGTTTGAGACCCCCGATGTAAGGGTTTGTCTTCTTCTGACTTCTGTGTTTGTTGGATAGCGACAGAATTCCTTCCACACCGCCACCTACTGTTTCGGCCCTGTAACACCCACTCATACTCGGGCCGTGGTACATGCCTGAGAACACAATATCTGCGGGAAAGGTGTGAACGTATCCAGGTACAGGACGGATCCAGATACCCAGTCTGAAAACACCCTTAGGGAGCAATGTTCAGGGTAGGGCTGGGAGATAAAACAACGAGATAGATAGATAGATAGATAGATAGATAGATAGATAGATAGATAGATAGATAGATAGATAGATAGATAGATAGATAGATAGATAGATAGATAGATAGATAGATAGATAGATAGATAGATAGATAGATAGATAGATAGATAGATAGAAATAAGGTTTCCTCGATAGAAATACGAGACATGCTTGATACAATTTCGATAGAATTCATTCGTCTGTGTTTTGACAGACGTGAGAACAGCCAATCATAAATAAGTAGCACCGCACCGAACCAATCACACTAGAGCCACGTCAAGTTAGGTTGACACACACAACACAGGTGTAAGAGCAGCTGCAGCACACACGCTAATGTTTGGGCTACAGCGAGAAGTAATGAGTGTTCCCTCAGGAAAAAAAAATTTGACTGAAAACTTGGACCACATCTCCAACCTGTGGATCCCTATGGGTCAATGCACTAGTTCAAAATTACGAGTCCACTGTGTTCAAGTGTTTTTGTTGTTGGAGTGAAATGATAAATAACTTATTGCTCAATTTATCGTGACCTGCTACTTGGGTAAAACAGTTTAGGATGTGTTCATTCATGTGCTACTGCATTTTTTTGCAAGTTATGTATGTTAAAAATGTGCAAAAGTCTGCTAACAGCAGAAGAACATGAGTAAAAGCATCGTTTATCATTGGTGATGAACCCCAGGTTGCTCTCAAACATGTTGTAAAGTTTAATTTTATCTCAGCAGCTCGTGTATCAAAAGTTTTCCTAGTTCCACAGGAAAATACGTCAGGGAGTGTTCATGTGGGAGTTTGGAACTAGTATTTACCATAATTCTGTAACACCCAATAATGTCCCCCTGGGTTTAATAAAAGTGTTCTGATGATTCTGAATTCCCATAGCATGTGAAGGCAGGATAAGGAACACCAACACTAAATGAATGTGGACTGAAAAAAAATTAAAAGTGGGTTTGGACAGAAGTAGTCACCACCTAGTAAAGCCTTCAAAACAACAGACAAAAGAAACAAACAAACAAAAAAAAAAACCTCCTTCAAAGTAAAGTAAAGTAAAGTAAATTTTATTTATAGAGCACTTTTCACAGACAGTCACAAAGTGCTTTATCAGTTCAAATCAGAATCAAATTAAGTTTACACAGACCCAACAGAATCCTTCAGGAGCAAACACTTGTGATTGGTGACAGTGGCGAGGAAAAACTTCCCTTTAACAGCAGAAACCTCGAGCAGACCCAGACTCCTGAAGGATGGCTGTCTGCCTTGACCAGTTGGGGTTAAAGCGAGAGAGAGAGAGTAAAGGAGGAGAAAAGAGAGAGCGATAGAGATATAGAGAGACTGGGGGGGGCACATGGAGTACTTTATGATGAATACATAGAGTGTAATCAGTCTGTGGTGGTCCTGGGTCAGGTGGGAGACTAAAAAGCCTTTTTGAACAGGAGGGTTTTGAGGTGTTTCTTAAAGCTCTCTACAGAGTCCATGGACCGTAGGTGTAGAGGCAGGTCATTCCATAGACGTGGTGCCACAGCTTTAAAAGACCTGTCACCGCGTGTGCTAAAACAGGTCCGTGGAACCCACGTGGGTCCGTTCAACCCACAAAGACTACATGGAAATCAAATAATGTGGGGACAAAATCAATCAGAATGTAATGCAGGTCTTATAAGGACAATATGGGGAACTCAAACAGCAGACGTGGACTCCTCAGAGGTCAGAACCAAAGTGAACAGTGAGTCACAGCCTCTTTATATCCACACCCACTCAGGACAATGACCCTCAGCTGTGGTGGATCCACAGGTGCTTCCACTCACACCTGATCGACAGGACCAGCCTGGAACAGGTAGCATTCAACTAGAACCACAGTAGTCTACATTAGGAAAAAAAAATGTCCTAGTATAGTATGACGTAAAAAAAAAAATAAAATAAAAAATAACAGTTGTAGAATATTATGATACAAAAATAGCACATTGTATAATATAAATAAATAATTATAGTCATGGTATCATATAAAATTGGTCATAGTGTGGAATGACATTTAAAAAAAAAGGTCATAGAATAATATTAGTCATAGTACTGTATGATATAAAAAATAGTCATAGTATAGTATTACATATATATTTAAAAGAAAATGGCCTTAGTATAGAGTGGTATGAAAATTGGTTATAGTATAGTGTGAAATAAAAATGTGTCATATTATAGTGTGGTATAAAAAATTGTTGTAGTATACTATGGTATAAACAATGTACGGAAGAGGATTAGAGCCACTGGAAAAAAATGAAATAAAAATTAAGGTCCAATATGTTTTTTTTGTTTTTTTTTTGTTAATCTGAGAAAAAAATCAGAATTTTGACTTTAATCTCAGAATTCTGACTTTTTTTCCAGAATTCTGATTTTTTTTTTTTTTTTTTTTTTTCAGAATTCTGACTTTTTTTTTTTTTTTTTCCAGAAGTCTGTCTTTTTTCCTCAGAATACTGACTTTAATCTCAGAATTCTGACTCTTTGTCTCTGACTAATAATTTTAAAAAAATATATACTGGACCTTATTTTTTAATTTTTTTTCCAATGGCCCTAATTCTCTTCTGTAACAACGGTCATAGTATAGTGTGATACAAATATTGGTCATAGCATAGTATGAAATAATAATTAAAAAAGAAAATAGTTGTAGTATATTATGATATGAAAATGGCCATAGTATAGTATGATATCACAAAAATGGTCATACCATAATAATAATTGTAATATTTAAAAAACTGTTCATAGTTAAGTATAATATAAAAAACTGGTCATAGCTAACTATAATATTAAAAAAAAGTCATAGTATGGTATTATATAAGAAGTGTATAAAAAATGCTCATACTATAGTGTGATATAAAAATGTTCTTCAGAGGATCCTCCAGCTCCAAAAAGAAACTTAACTTGAACTTTCCTCTATCGCAAAACTTTAAGAACAGATCATCTTTAAATCTGTTTGTTTTTTACACTTTCAAAAGTCAAAAGAGGCTTTTGGTCTGATGGTATAAAACCCGTCTCAGCAGCAGAGCCTTTAAAGTACAGCTGTGAACGTGAACAGGTTTAGTTTGACCTGAAGTCTGAACTCCTCTGTTGAACATTCATCTGCTCAGCTTTGTTCCACTGTCGTCATTCCTCTGGCTTTGGCTGTGGCTCTGCACACCTGATAACAATGGGATGCACTGGTAAAATTAAACAGGTTCTCATTCTCAGAGGATCCCCTACAGGGCTGCACTGTGAGAACCAGCGGAGGGAGGAATTAGAATCTCAGCTTGATTCGAGCTATAATTCAAAGACTACACTTCGACACTATTTTAGTTGATGAACTGTAAGAAAGCGCTCAGACTGTTGTCTAATGATGAAAAATGACAGTGAGTCTGATGAAATGAACTGTAGCCTCCAGCTTTTCTGCAGGACTTAGTCTTATCTGGACTTAATTGGATTACGTGAGGCAGTGAATACTTAAACTCACTATAAATGTGAAGGTGTAAAGATGCATCTGTGAGTTTGGTCCAATATCTGTGGAGAATGTGAAAATATTTACCTTCTTATAAAAGAATCTTCATAATGATCATGAATATCACATATTTAATCTCTGTATCTGTAGGAAAACACCTGAAAAGCCTTCAGCTCAAAGGTTTAACATGAAATATGAATGTACTTACAGGCTGGAGTGAAGTTTGTGTTAAAGATTATGTGAATTTAAAAAATGCAGATTACGTGCCTTTCATTTTTATGATGATCAAGGGTTTTTTTCCTTCAAATTATGGCATTTTCAATACAATTCAATAGACTTTTATGGCATTGTCATTAAAGGGCTTTGACAGGGACAAAATGTTTATGATATAAAAATGGTCATAGTTTAGTCAAAAAAAAAAAAAAAAATTCAAATTATATACTTTACCAGTGACATTTTTATGAAGTTTTTTCTTCAAATTCTGGCATTTTCCACTGAAAAAGGTCAAACTGCATATTAAATATGTTTTGGGTACATATTTAATATAAACAAGTATTGTACAGTATCTGTACTGTGTATAAATCTAACAAAATACAGTTGTGACACAAATTGATTCTTGGCATAAATGTGATTTATTTGCCAATGGAGGTCTTTAACAGGAATAAAATGTGCATGATATAAAACTGGTCATAGTATAGTATAAAAAGAACAAAATGCGAGTTATATACCTTTCCATAAACATTTTAACGATGGTTAAAATTTTATTAAATATTTTTCATCAAATTCTGCCATTTTATTTAACATTTTCCGTTGAAAAAGGTTAAAATGCAAATAAATATAGGAAAGTATAGTCACGACACAAATTAATTCTTGGCATAAATGGGATTTATTTGCTGATAGAGGTCTTTGACAGGACAAAAAAAATGTGTATGATATAAAAATGGTCGTCGTATAGTATAAAAAACAAAATGTAAATTAATTTTTTACTTTGAATTCTGGCATTTTCACAAACATTTTCCACTGAAAAATGTCAAAATGCACATTAAATGTGTTTTTGGGTACAAATTATTTTTTCCCCTTTATTTTTCTTTAGTAAATGAACTTTGGGTACATATTTAATATAAACAAGTATTGTATAGCATCTGTACTATGGATAAATATAACAAAATACAGTCATGACACAAATTAATTTTTGTCATAAAAGTGGTTTACTTGATATTAGAGGTCTTTGACAGGAATAAAATGTGTATGATATAAAACTGGTCATAGTATAGTACAAAAAGAACAAAATGCTAGTTGTATACCTTCCCATAAACATTTTTACGATGGTTCAAAGTTTTTTTCATCAAATTCTGGCATTTTCCCTCAACAATTTCCATTGAAAAAGGTCAAAATGCAAATAAATGGAGCAAAATACAATCATGACACAAATGAATTCATGACATAAATGTCTGTGACAGGAATAAAATGTTTATGATATAAAAATGGTCATAGTATAGTATAAAAAAACCAAAATGAAAATTATATACCTTCCCATAAACATTTTTTGAAGGTTAAAACAATGTTTTTTGTCATCAAACTCTGGTATTTTCCTAAACATTTTCCACTGAAACATTTCAAACTGCACATTAAATATGTTTTGGGTACATATTTAATATAAACAAGTATGGTACAGTATATGGATAAATCTAACAAAATACAGTCGTGACATAGATTGATTCTTGGCATAAATGTGATTTATTTGCCAATACAGGTCTTTAACAGGAATAAAATGTGCATGATATAAAAATGGTCATAGTATAGTATTAAAAGAAATGAAAATTCTATACTTTCCCATAAACATTTTTATGAAGATTAAAAAAAATTTCCATCAAATTCTGGCATTTTCTAAACATTTTCCATTGAAAAAGGTCAAAATATAAATAAATAGAACAAAATACAGTAATGACACAAATTAATTCATGACATAAATGTCTGTGACAGGAATAAAATGTTTATGATATAAAAATGGTCATAGTATAGTATAAAAAAAAAAAAAAAAAAAAAGCAAATTATATACCTTCCTATAAACATTTTTTGAAGGTTAGAACAATATTTTTTGTCATCAAACTCTGGTATTTTCCTAAACATTTCCCACTGAAACATTTCAAAATGCACATTAAATATGTTTTGGGTACATATTTAATATAAACAAGTATTGTACAGTATCTGTACTTTGAATAAATCTAACAAAATACAGTCGTGACATAGATTGATTCTTGGCATAAATGTGATTTATTTGCCAATACAGGTCTTTAACAGGAATAAAATGTGCATGATATAAAAATGGTCATAGTATAGTATTAAAAAAATGCAAATTCTATACTTTCCCATAAACATTTTTCTGAAGGTAAAAAAAATTTCCACCAAATTCTGGCATTTTTCTAAACATTTTCCATTGAAAAAGGTCAAAATATAAATAAATAGAACAAAATACAGTCACGACACAAATGATCTCTTGTCATAAATGTCATATTTATGTATTTGACAGTACTGCAATGTGTATGATTGTTCTGGATTGTTCCTCAGACACGTGTGTAAAATTTCCAAACAGCAGTGCAGTTTGTTGAAACTTGCACATATTTACAGACTAAACCAAAAGCCTCAGACCAGCACCATTGAATGCAAACAGCTGGAACACAAACGTATGATAATGGAACCTTTAACGATAAACCCACATACAGTACATGACGTATTCACCTGTTCTCCTCCTATTTCACTTTTACTGTTTACATGCCAACCTCTTCATATTTCCCTCCGTCTCCGTGTGCATTAATAACGTGTGTGTCATGACGTCTGGTTGGTGGTAATTGGGCTGTGAAACCCCTGCAGACCTGCTGAGTTCCTCGTGTTTCCTGCCTATTGATTTAGTCCACAAGCAGCTCTTAATGTGACAAACGCTCTGTTGTTGCAGTGAGTGAACTGCGCTTATGGGATGTGCGTTTTTCTGGCCTCCCGCTGCAGCGCTTTTCAACCAGCCGTGGCATGTTCTCACAAGCTACATTTCACATTTATGTTCCTCCCACTGAAAGGAAAATCAATACAGTTTAAGTGGCCGTCTCCACAGAGTCCATTTCACTTGTTTGGGTTTTAGGGGCTCCGATAAATACCGACCAACTATTTAGACCCCCTGTGAGCAGACCAGGCAGGTGTGTGTTTACTTCTGCCCAACATAAACCCACCTGGCTGTACGTCAGCTGGCCTTCAGTGTGGCCCAACAATCCATTATCACCAGAAAACATCTGAACGCTCCGCCTCCTCGGCCAAACGGTGCTCATACACACAACCACTCCACCGCAGTATCACCACACACACACACACACACACACACACACAATTGATGTAATTGCACCTTTATTAGTCTCCCATTCACACTTTTTACAACCAGGCGCAAAGAGCAGGTCACATCTCTGGAAATGGCCCCTGAAAGCAGCAGGCAGTTATAAACAAGCCCCTTCAGTTCCATTAGACTGAGTGGATGGGGGGAGGAGAGCAGCCCCCGAACACAGCATGTTAGCTAAAGTCAATTAGCCTACTTCATTAGAGTGTAGTAAAGTTGAAAAAAACAGTCTATGGTTCTCATCTTAGTACGGGTAATAATGTTCTAAATGTGTCACTGCTAAAGAATAAGTCATATAAACAACTAGAACTGTAATTAAACCAACGAGGAAAACTCAACCTGTACCTGCGTCTGGACGACCACGGAAAAAAAAAAACTACTGATATCACTTATGTCAGCACTGACTGTTTGAAAAGAGGCAAAAAGAACCAATAAAACAGAAAGAATGAAGCAGATTCCATATACTGATGTGTGATGGGAGTGATGGTGAAGGAGAACGCTGACCCAGGAGGAAGCACAGGTTCCACATGTTTTTATGCTGTTGTGTATGAGATCATGCTGTACCGCATTTGTACAGAAGCCCTAACCCTAACCCTAACCCTGAGCCTAAGGGTTAGGGTTAAGGCTAGAGTTAGGACAAGGGTTAGGGTAAGAGCTAGGGTTTAGGGTTAGGGTAAGGGCTAGGGTAATGGCTAGGGCTAGGGTCAAGGTCAAGGTCAAGGTCAAGGTCAAGGTCAAGGTTACGGTTAGGGTTAGGTTTAAGGTTAGGGTTAGGGTTAGGGCTAGGGTAAGGGTTAGGGCTGGGATTGGGGTAAGGGAAAGGGTTAGAGTTAGGGCTAGGGTTAGGAAGAGGGCTAGGGTTACGGTAGGGACTACGGTTAGGGTAAACCCTAACACCTACTTGTAGTAACAAATAATAAAAATGTAATAAACATGTAATTAACATGTTATTAACACATTATTAGATGTAATTAAAAACTAACCCTAAACATAGCCCTAACCCTAGCCGTTCACCTAACCCTAACCCTAACCCTAGCCCTTCACCTAACCCTAACCCTAACCCTAGCCCTTACCCTAACCCTAACCTTAACCTTAACCTTAACCTTAACCTTAACCTTAACCTTAACCCTAACCCTAACCCTAGGGCTGTTGTTAGAGTTAGGGATAAGGTTAGGGTGAGGGTTAGGGCTAGGGTTAGGGTTAGGGGTTAGGGTAAGGGTAAGGGTTAGGGTAAGGTCTAGGGTTAGGGTTATGGTTATGGTTATGGTTAGGGTTAGGGTTAGGGTTAGGGCTAGGGTTAGGTTTAGGGTTAGGGTAAGGGCGAGAATTAGGGTTAGGGCAAGGGTTAGGTTAAGGGCTAGGGTTAGGGTTCGTGCTAGGGTTAGGGTTAGGACTCGGGTTAGGAAAAGAGTAAGGGCTAGAGTAAGGGCTGGGGTTACCATTAGGACTAGTGTTAGGGTTAGGGTTAGGGTAAGGGCAAGGGTAAGTGCTAGGGTTAGGGTGAGGGCTAGGGCTAGGGTTAGGCTAAGGGCAAGGGTAAGGGCTAGGGTTTGGGTTAGGGCTAGGGTTAGGGTAAGGCTAGGGTTAGGGGTAGGGCTAGGGGTAGGTCTAAGGTTAGGGTTAGAGTTAGGGTAAGGGCTAGGGTTAGGGCTAGGGTTAGGGTTAGGGTAAGGCTAGGGTTAGGGCTAGGGTTAGGGTTAGGGCTAGGGCAAGGGCTAGGGTTAGGGTTAGGATAAGGGTTAGGTTAAGGGCTACGGTTAGGGTTGGGGTAAGGGCTAGGGTTAGGGTAAGGGCTAGGGTTAAGGTTGGGGCTAAGGCTAGGGTTAAGGTTGGGGCTAAGGCTAGGGTTAGGGCTTGCGTTAGGGTTCGCGCTAGGGTTAGGGCTGGGGTTAAGGTAAGGGCAAGAACAAGGGTTAGGGTTAAGGTTAGGGTTAGGGTTAACCCTAACACCTACTTGTAGTAACAAATTTTAAAAAATGTAATAAACATGTAATTAACATGTTAAAAACACCTACCTGTAGTAACAAATAATGAACATGTAATTAACATGTTCATAAAACCTACTTGTAGTAACAAATACTAAAATGTAATAAACATGTAATAAACATGTTACTAACATATTATTAACACAGTATTACATGTAATTAAAACCTAACCCTAAACCTAGTCCATACCCTAACCTAACCTTCAATAATAAATATGTAATTTACATGTAATTAACATGTTAACAACACCAACTTGTAGTAACAATAATAAAAATGTAATAAACATGTTATTAACTTGTTGTTAACATGTTATTAAATTTTAATAACACTCACTTGTAGTAATAAATAATAAACATGCAATTACCATGTAACTGACATGTTAATGTAATTACCATTTAATTGACATGTTATTAACGTGTCACTAACACATTTTTAACATGTAATTAAAAACTAACCCTTGCCCAAACCCTTTACCTAACATGTTAATAACATCTGTTTGTAGTAAAAAAATAAAGATAATAAATGTTATTAACATGTAAACATATTATAAACATGTTAATAACACTTGCTTGTAGTAACAAATAATATGAATGTAATTAACATGTTATTAATGTGATATTATCATGTTATTAACACATTATTAACATGTAATTAAAAACTAACCCTAACCCTAATCCACTTACTTACCTTGTCAAAACACATAACAAACATGTAATAAACATTTTATTAATACTTACTTGTAGTAACAAATAATAAAAATGTAATAAACAAGTAACTAACATGTTATTAATGTGTTATTAACATGTTATTAACACATTATTACATGTAATTAAAAACTAACCCTAAACATAACCCTAACCCTCGCCCTCTCCCAAACACGTTAATAACACCCTAACATGTTAAAAACACCTGTTTGTTGTAAAAAATAAATAAAAAAGGTAATAAATATGTTATTAGCATGTAAACATATTATTAACATGTTTATAACACTTCCTTGTAGTAACAAATAATACAAATGTAAATAACATGTAATTAACATGTTATTAATGTGGGATTAAAAGGTTATTAACATGTTATTAACATGTAATTAAAAACTAACCCTAACACTAAGCCACTTACTTACCTTGTCAAAACACATAACATGTAATAAACATTTTATTAATACTTACTTGTAGTAACAAATAATAAAATATAATAAACAAGTAATTAACATGTTATTAATGTGTTATTAACATGTTATTAACACATTATTAAATGTAATTAAAAACTAACCCTAAACATAACTCTAGCCCTTCACCTAACCCTAACCCTAACCTTAACCTTAAACTTAACCCTAACCCTAGGGCTGTTGTTAGGGTTAGGGATAAGGTTAGGGTGAGGGTTATGATTAGGGCAAGGGTTAGGGTAAGGGTAAGGGTTAGGGGTTAGGGCTAGGGTTAGGATAAGGGCTAGAGTTAGGGTTAGGGCAAGGGTTAGGTTAAGGGCTAGGGTAAGGGTAAGGGCTAAGGTTAGGGTTTGGGTTAAGGTAAGGGCTAGGGTAAGGGTTAAGGTTAGGGCTAGGGTTAGGGTCCGGGCTAGGGTTAGGGTTCGCGCTAGGGTTAGGGTAAGGGCTAGGGTTAGGACTAGGGTTAGGAAAAGAGTTAGGGTTAGAGTAAGGGCTAGGGTTAGCATTAGCCCTAACCTTAACCTTAAACTTAACCCTAACCCTAGGGCTGTTGTTAGGGTTAGGGATAAGGTTAGGGTTAGGGTGAGGGCTAGGGTAAGGGTTAGGGTCAGGGTTAGGGTAGGGTTAGGGCTAGGGTTAGGGTTAAGGTTAGGGTAAGGGCTAGATATAGGGTTAGGGTTAGGGTAAGGCTAGGGCTAGGGCTTGGGCTAGGGTTAGGGTTAGGGTTAGGTCTAGGGTTAGGAAAAGAGTTAGGGTTAGAGTAAGGGTTAGGGTTATGGTTAGGGCTAGGGTTAGGGTTAGGATAAGGGCTAGAGTTAGGGTTAGGGCAAGGGTTAGGTTAAGGGCTAGGGTTAGGGTAAGGGCTAGGGTTAGGGTAAGGTCTACAGTTAGGGTAAGGGTTAGGGCAAGGGTTAGGTTAAGGGCTAGGGTTAGGGTTAGGGTAAGAGCTAGGATTAGGAAAAGGGCTAAGGTTAAGGTTAGGGCTAAGGTTAGGGTTATGGCTCGCATCAGGGTTCGCGCTAGTGTTAGGGCTAGGGTTAGGGTTAGGGTAAGTGTTAGGGTTATGGTAAGAACAAGGGTTAGGCTTGAGGTTAGGGTTAGGGTTAACCCTAACACCTACTTGTAGTGACAAATAATAAAAATGTAATAAACATGTAATTAAAATGTTAATAACACCTACCTGTAGTAACAAATAATGAACATGTAATTAACATGTTCATAAAACCTACGTGTAGTAACAAATACTAAAATGTAATAAACATGTAATAAACATGTTACTAACATGTTATTAACACATTATTACATGTAATTAAAATCTAACCCTAAACCTATCCCTAACCCTAACTTGTTAATAACATCTATTTTTAGTAACAAATAATAAATATGTAATAAACATGTAATTAACATGTTTATAACACCAACTTGTAGTAACACATAATAAAAAATTTAATAAACATGTTATTAACTTGTTGTTAACATGTTATTAAATTTTAATAACACTCACTTGTAGTAATAAATAATAAACATGTAATTACCATATAAGTGACATGTTATTAACGTGTCATTAACACATTTTTAACATGTAATTAAAAACTAACCCTAGCCCTAACCCTTTCCCTAACATGTTAATAACACCTCTTTGTAGTAAAAAATAAAAAAGGTAATAAATGTTATTAGCATGTAAACATATTATTAACATGTTAATAACACTTGCTTGTAGTAACAAATAATACAAATGTAATTAACATGTAATTAACATGTTATTAATGTGGTATTAAAAGGTTATTAACATGTTATTAACACATTATTAAAATGTAATTAAAAACTAACCCTAACACTAAGCCACTTACTTACCTTGTCAAAACACATAACAAACATGTAATAAACATTTTATTAATACTTACTTGTACTAACAAATAATAAAAATGTAATAAACAAGTAATTAACATGTTATTAATTTGTTATTAACATGTTATTAACACATTATTAAATGTAATTAAAAACTAACCCTAAACATAACCCTAACCCTAGCCCTTCACCTAACCCTAACCCTAACCCTAACCTTAACCTTAAACTTAACCCTAACCCTAGGGCTGTTGTTAGGGTTAGGGATAAGGTTAGGGTGAGGGTTATGGTTATGGTTAGGGCTAGGTTTAGGGTAAGGGTAAGGGTAAGGGTTAGGGGTTTGGGTTAGGGTAAGGGTTAGGGTAAGGGTTAGGGTTATGGTTATGGTTAGGGCAAGGGTTAGGTTAAGGGCTAGGGTTAGGGTTAATGTTAGCGTTAGGGTAAGGGCTAGGGTTAGGGTAAGGGCAATGGTTAGGGTTTGGGTAAGGGCTACGGAAAGGGTTAAGGTTAGGGCTAGGGTTAGGGTTAGAGTTCGGGCTAGGGTTAGGGTTCGCGCTAGGGTTAGGGTAAGGGCTAGGGTTAGGGTAGGACTAGGGTTAGGAAAAGAGTTAGGGTTAGAGTAAGGGCTAGGGTTAGCATTAGGGCTAGGGTTAGGGTGAGGGCTAGGGTAAGGGTTAGGGTTTGGGTAGGGTTAGGGCTAGGGCTAGTGTTTGGGCAAGGGTTAGGGTAAGGGCTAGAGTTTGGGTTAGGGCTAGGGTTAGGGTAAGGCTAGGGTTAGGGCTAGGGTTAGGGTTAGGGTTAGGGCTAGGGCTAGGGTAAGGGTAAGGGTAAGGGTAAGGGCTAGGGTTAGGGTTAGGGTTAGGGTAAGGGCTAGGGTTAGGGTTAGGACTAGGGTTAGGAAAAGAGTTAGGGTTAGAGTAAGGGCTAGGGTTAGGGTAAGGGCTAGGGTTAGAGTAAGGGTTGGGGCAAGTGTTAGGTTAAGGCCTAGGGTTGGGGTAAGGGCAAGGGTTAGGGTTAGGGTTAGGGTAAGGGCTAGGATTAGGAAAAGGGCTATGGTTAAGGTTAGGGCTAAGGTTAGGGTTATGGCTCACATTAGGGTTCGCGCTAGGGTTAGGGTAAGGGCTAGGGTTAGGGCTAGGGTTAGGTTAAGGGCTAGGGTTGGGGTAAGGGCAAGGGTTAGGGTTAGGGTAAGAACAAGGGTTAGGGTTAAGGTTAGGGTTAACCCTAACACCTACTTGTAGTGACAAATAATAAAAATGTAATAAACATGTAATTAACATGTTAATAACACCTACCTGTAGTAACAAATAATGAACATGTAATTAACATGTTCATAAAACCTACTTGTAGTAACAAATACTAAAATGTAATAAATATGTAATAAACATGTTACTACATGTTATTAACACATTATTACATGTAATTAAAACCTAACCCTAAACCTAGCCCTAACCCTAACTTGTTAATAACATCTATTTGTAGTAACAAATAATAAATATGTAATAAACATGTAATTAACATGTTTATAACACCAACTTGTAGTAACATAATAAAAATGCAATAAACATGTTATTAACTTGTTGTTAACATGTTATTAAATTTTAATAACACTCACTTGTAGTAATAAATAACAAACATGTAATTACCATGTAATTGACATGTTATTAACGTGTCATTAACACATTTTTAACATGTAATTAAAAACTAACCCTTGCCCTAACCCTTTCCCTAACATGTTAATAACACCTATTTGTAGTAAAAAGTAAAAAAGGTAATAATATGTTATTAGCATGTAAACATTAACATGTCAATAACACTTGCTTGTCGTAACAAATAATACAAATGTAATTAACATGTAATTAACATGTTATTAATGTGTTATTATCATGTTATTAACATGTTATTATCACATTATTAACATGTAATTAAAAACTAACCCTAATCCACTTACTTACCTTGTCAAAACACAAAACAAACATGTAATAAACATTTTATTAATACTTACTTGTAGTAACAAATAATAAACATAAACAAGTAATTAACATGTTATTAATGTGTTATTAACATGTTATTAACACATTATTACATGTAATTAAAAACTAACCCTAAACATAATCCTAGCCCTTCACCTAACCCTAACCCTAGCCCTAACCCTAACCCTAACCCTAAACTTAACCTTAAACTTAACCCTAACCCTAGGGCTGTTGTTAGGTTTAGGGATAAGGTTAGGGTTAGGGTTAGGGTTCGGGTAAGGTTAGGGTTATGGTTATGGTTACGGTTAGGGCTAGGGTTAGGGTAAGGCTAGGGTTAGGGTTAGGGCTAGGGTTAGGGTTAGGGTTAGGGTAAGGGCTAGGGTTAGGGTTAGGGCTAGGGTTAGGGCTAGGGTTAGGGCTAGGGTTAGGGTAAGGCTAGGGTTAGGGTTAGGGTAAGTTCTAGGGTTTGGGTAAGGGCTAGGACTAGGGTAAGGAAAAGAGTTAGGGTTAGAGTAAGGCCTAGGGTTAGCATTAGGGCTAGGGTTAGGGTAAGGGCTAGGGCTAGGGTTAGGGTTACGGTAAGGGTTAGGGTTTGGGCAAGGGTTAGGTTTGGGGCTGGGGTTAGGGCTAGAGTTAGGGCTAGGGTTAGGGTAAGGGCTAGGGTTAGGGTAAGGGTTAGGGTTAGGGCAAGGGTTAGGTTAAGGCCTAGGGTTGGGGTAAGGGCAAGGGTTAGGGTTAGGGTAAGGGCTAGGATTAGGAAAAGGGCTATGGTTAAGGTTAGGGCTAAGGTTAGGGTTATCGCTCGCATTAGGGTTCGCGCTAGGGTTAGGGCTGGGGTTAGGGTTAGGGTAAGGGCTAGGGTTAGGGTAAGAACAAGGGTTAGGGTTAAGGTTAGGGTTAACCCTAACACCTACTTGTAGTGACAAATAATAAAAATGTAATAAACATGTAATTAACATGTTAATAACACCTACCTGTAGTAACAAATAATGAACATGTAATTAACATGTTCATAAAACCTACTTGTAGTAACAAATACTAAAATGTAATAAATATGTAATGAACATGTTACTAACATGTTATTAACACATTATTACATGTAATTAAAACCTAACCCTAAACCTAGCCCTAACCCTAACTTGTTAATAACATCTATTTGTAGTAACAAATAATAAATATGTAATAAACATGTAATTAACATGTTTATAACACCAACTTGTAGTAACACATAATAAAAATGTAATAAACATGTTATTAACTTGTTGTTAACATGTTATTAAGTTTTAATAACACTCACTTGTAGTAATAAATAATAAACATGTAATTACCATGTAACTGACATGTTATTAACGTGTCATTAACACATTTTTAACATGTAATTAAAAACTAACCCTTGCCCTAACCCTTTCCCTAACATGTTAATAACACCTATTTGTAGTAAAAAGTAAAAAAGGTAATAAATATGTTATTAGCATGTAAACATATTATTAACATGTTAATAACACTTGCTTGTCGTAACAAATAATACAAATGTAATTAACATGTAATTAACATGTTATTAATGTGATATTATCATGTTATTAACATGTTATTAACACATTATTAACATGTAATTAAAAACTAACCCTAATCCACTTACTTACCTTGTCAAAACACATAACAAACATGTAATAAACATTTTATTAATACTTACTTGTAGTAACAAATAATAAACATAAACAAGTAATTAACATGTTATTAATGTGTTATTAACATGTTATTAACACATTATTACATGTAATTAAAAACTAACCCTAAACATAATCCTAGCCCTTCACCTAACCCTAACCCTAGCCCTAACCCTAACCTTAAACTTAACCCTAACCCTAGGGCTGTTGTTAGGTTTAGGGATAAGGTTAGGGTTAGGGTTTGGGTAAGGGCTAGGGTTAGGGTTATGGTTATGGTTACGGTTAGGGCTAGGGTTAGGGTTAGGGTAAGGGCTAGGGTTAGCATTAGGGTTTGGGTTTTGGTCATGGTTAGGGTTGGGGTTATTGTTAGGGTTAGGGCTAGGGTTAGGGTAAGACCTGGGGTTAGCATTAGGGCTAGGGTTAGGGTAAGGATTAGGGCTAGGGTTAGGGGAAGGGCTAGGGCTAGGGTTAGGGTTACAGTAAGGGTTAGGGTTTGGGCAAGGGTTAGGTTTTGGGCTGGGGTTAGGGTTAGGGCTAGAGTTAGGGCTAGGGTTAGGGCTAGGGTTAGGGTTAGGGTTGGGGTAAGGGCTAGGGTTAGGTTTGGGGCTAGGGTTCGGGTAAGGGCTAGGGTTAGGGTAAGGCTAGGGTTAGGGTTAGGGCTAGGGTTAGGGCAAGGGTTAGGGTAAGGGCTAGGGTTAGGGTAAGGGCTAGGACTAGGGTAAGGAAAAGAGTTAGGGTTAGAGTAAGGGCTAGGGTTAGCATTAGGGCAAGGGTTAAGGTAAGGGCTAGGGTTAGGGTAAGGTTTGGGTTTGGGTTAAGGCTAGGGTTAGGGTTACGGTAAGGGTTAGGTTTTGGGCAAGGGTTAGGTTTGGGGCTAAGGTTAGGGCTAGGGTTAGGGCTAGGGTTACGGTTAGGGTTAGGGTAAGGGCAATGGTTAGGGTAAGGGCTAGGGTTAGGTTTGGGGCTAGGGTTAGGGTAAGGGCTAGGGTTTGGGTTAGGGCTAGGGTTAGGGTAAGGCTAGGGTTAGGGCTAGGGTTAGGGCTAGGGTTTGGGTCAGGGTTAGGGTAAGGGCTAGGACTGGGGTAAGGGCTAGGGTTAGGGTTACGGTAAGGGTTAGGGTTTAGGGTTTGGGTCAGGGTTAGGGTAAGGGCTAGGACTAGGGTAAGGAAAAGAGTTAGGGTTAGCATTAGGGCTAGGGTTAGCGTAAGGGCTAGGGTTAGGTTTGGGGCTAGGGTTAGGGTAAGGGCTAGGGTTTGGTTTGGGCTAGGGTTAGGGTAAGGCTAGGGTTAGGGTTAGGGCTAGGGTTTGGGCTAGGGTTAGGGTTAGGGTAAGGGCTAGGGTCAGGGTAAGGGCTAGGATTAGGTTTGGGGCTAGGGTTAGGGTAAGGGCTAGGGTTAGGGTTAGAGTTCGGGTTAGGGTAAGGGCTAGGGTTTGGGTAAGGGCTAGGGTTAGGGTAAGGGCTAGTGTTAAGGTTAGGGCTAGGGTTAGGGTTAGGGTAAGGGCTTGGGTTAGGGTTAGGGTTAGGACTAGGGTTAGGGTAATAATAATAATAATCATACATCAGTTTTATATAACGCTTTTCTAAGTACTCAAAGACGCTTTACAAAAAACAACCAAGGGGCAAACATACATCCAACGGGTAAGCAGATACAAAGTTAATGCTAAATGGGTAAGAGCTAGGGTTAGGGTTAGAGTAAGGGTTAGGGTTAGGGTAAGGGTTAGGGTTAGGGTTAGGGTTAGGGTTAGGGATCGGGTAAGGGCTAGGGTTAGGGTAAGGGTTAGGGTTAGGGTTAGGGTAAGAACTGGAGTTAGGGTTAAGGTCAGGGTTAGGATTAACCCTAACACCTACTTGTAGTAACAAATAATAAAAATGTAATAAACGTGTAATTAACATGTTCATAACATGTTAATAACACCTACCTGTAGTAACAAATAATGAACATGTAATAAACATGTAATGAACATGTTCATAAAACCTACTTATAGTAACAAATAATAAAATGTAATAAAATGTAATAAACGTGTTATTAATGCATCATTACATGTAATTAAAACCTAACCCTATTTCTAACCCTAACTTTTTAATAACATCTATTTGTAGTAACGCATAATAAAATTGTTATTAGCATGTAATTAACATGTTAATAAAAGTTACTTAAGGGCTAGGGTTAGCATTAGGGTTTGGGTTTTGGTCATGGTTAGGGTTATAGTTAGGGTTAGGGCTAGGGTTAGGGTAAGACCTAGGGTTAGCATTAGGGCTAGGGTTAGGGTAAGGACTAGGGCTAGGGTTAGGGGAAGGGCTAGGGTTAGGGTTAGGGTTAGGGTTAGGGTAAGGGTTAGGGCAAGGGTTAGGGTTAGGGCAAGGGTTAAGTTAAGGGCTTGGGTTAGGGTAAGGGCTGGGGTTAGGGTAAGGTCTAGGGTTAAGGTTAGGCTAAGAACTAGGGTTAGGGTTAAGGTTAGGGTTAGGGTTAACCCTAACACCTACTTGTTGTAACAAATAATAAAAAATGTAATAAACATGTAATTAACATGTTCATAAAACCTACTTGTAGTAACAAATAATAAAATGCAATAAACATGTAATAAACATGTTATTAACATGTTATTAACACATTATCACATGTAATTAAAACCTAACCCTAAACCTAGCCCTAACCCTAACTTGTTAATAACATCTATTTGTAGTGACACATAATAAAAATGCAATAAACATGTAATTAACATGTTATTAATGTGTTATTAACACATTATTAACATGTCAACACATTTTTAACATGTAATTAAAAACTAAACCTGGCCTTTACCCTTACCCTAACATGTTAATAACACCGATTTGTAGTAACAAATAATAAAAATGTGATAACCATATTATTAACATGTTGTTAACACTTCTAGTAACAAATAATAAACATGTAATTAACATGTTATTAACATGTTATTAACACATTATTAACATGTAATTATAAACTAACCGTAGCCCTAACCTTAACATGTTAATAACACTTATTTTTAGTTACAAATAAGAAAAATGTAATAACCATGTTATTAACATGTTGTTAACACTTCTAGTAACAAATAATAAACATGTAATTAACATGTTATTAACATGTTAATTCTAACATGTTAATAACATCTTTTTATAGTAACAAATAATAAACATGTAATTAAGTTTTAGGGTTAGGGGTAGTGTTTAATTACATGTTAATAATGTGCTAATAACATGTTAACAACACGTTTAATAACATGTTAATTACATGTTTATTACATTACATGTTAATAATGTGCTAATAACATGTTAACAACGTGTTTAATAACATGTTAATTACATGTTTATTACATTTTTATTATTTGTTACTATAAGTAAGTGTTAGTAACATTTAATAACATGTTAACAACATGTTAACAACATGTTTATTACATTTTTATTTTTATTATATTAATAACACCTACTTGTTGTAACAAATAATAAATATGTACTAAATATTTAATTAACATGTTAACATGTTATTAACATGTTAATAACACTTGCTTGTAGTAACAAATAACAAATAACAATAATATAATTGTAATAAACATGTAATTAACATGTTATTAATGTGTTATTAGCATGTTAATTAAATGTTTTTAACACTTTATTTACATGTAATTAAAAAGTAACCGTAGCCCTTACCCTAACCCTAACATGTAATAACACCTATTTGTAGTTACAAATGATAAAAAGGTAATTAACATGTTATTAACATGTTGACATGTTAATATATATATATATATATATATATATATATATATATATATATATATATATATATATATTAACATGTTATTAACATGTTATTAACATGTTGACATGTTAATATATATATATATATATATATATATATATATATATATATATATATATATATATATATATATATATTAACATGTCAACATGTTAATAACATGTTAATTACCTTTTTATCATTTGTAACTACAAATAGGTGTTATTACATGTTAGGGTTAGGGTAAGGGCTACGGTTACTTTTTAATTACATGTAAATAAAGTGTTAAAAACATTTAATTAACATGCTAATAACACATTAATAACATGTTAATTACATGTTTATTACAATTATATTATTGTTATTTGTTATTTGTTACTACAAGCAAGTGTTATTAACATGTATATATATATATATATATATATATATATATATATATATATATATATATATATAGAGAGAGAGAGAGAGAGAGAGAGAGAGAGAGACTAGTAACATTCACACTCTCATGTTACTGACCACATTCTCTGCTGGTTTTATTCTCAAATACTTTTTAATTACATTTTGCAGATGAACCCTT